>NC_083460.1:15950203-15965203 GCF_030014155.1 Tachysurus vachellii
ATAGAATCATCACTTGTAATAAATTTTGTCAGATTGCTGAGAAGCAATGCCATGTGTAATGCGTGTGTGTGTGTGTGTGTGTGTGTGTGTGCAGACAAATTGTAATGAACGAAACTAGCATACCGTACACATTTTTTTCCCCGTACACTTTACATGTCATGAATCAAATACCTCACGTCGTAGTTTACACAATGAAAAAAAAAACAAATGTTACTGTACAAAACTAATTTCAGCTGATTCCCTATTTCCACTTTTTTTTAGTCAGCAAAAAAAGTGAAAAATGATTCAAGATTTAAACAAAGGAAAAGTTGCAACACAGTTTTCCTAAGGGAGCATAGATAAAAACACAGTTATTTATTATGGCACTGTGACTCCACTGTGGCACATTTTTATCACGTTTCTTGGTTTGTGGGCTACAATCTTTGTGGTTTGGAATATGTTTGGATTTAGCAGGAAATCTGCACTGCCTGTTCATTTAAACTGACTGTTGATTTCTTTTCAGCTGGTCGCCTTGTTGTACTTTGCTGGTATTGAAAAGATATCATTAGCGTGGAAAGGACAAGAATTATCAACCAAAAAAATACAGATTTTAACTTCTTAACTTCAGCTTGTTCTCTCTCTCTCTCTCTCTCTCTCTCTCTCTCTCTCTCTCTCTTTCTCTCTCTCTCTCTCTCTCTCTCTCTCTCTCTCTCTATCTATCTATCTATCTATTTATCTCTCTTTATACATTAAATCTGGTGAGTCTGGCAATAAGACAGCATTAATATTAAATAGCGGCGTTTTCTTTGACGCATAACAGAACATAGCATTCCTGCATCAACTTTATGGATTTTATGCCATTATACATGTTCTATTGCATAACATCTCCAGGCCATTTACTATAAATCTGCCTTCAGAACTAAAACTCCAGATCTGTCATCTTTTCTGTTTCTGACATATGGTTGCCATTTAGCCTGAATGTATTTCTCGGTACTAACTGCAAAATGTCAGTGGGTCATTATTCTTTATTTGCTTGGCTTGATTGGCTTAAGAGTGGAAGGTAACAAAACAGGGTTGCCAGGTGTGCATGACAAAAGAAAACCAACACTGACTAAATCACTAATAGCTAATTTCCAAAATGTTCCCCACAAAAACTATGCCTTTAACTCCAGAACCAGTTATTATTACCAAATATGTGTGGAGGCCTAGGATTTAGCCCAAATGTTTTTTTCTACTCATAACACACACTACATGGCCAAAGGTTAATGGACATCTGACCATCTTTTTCATATGTGGACCTTCTCCAAACTTTTGAAAGCACATGATATAGGATGTTCTATACACAAAGGATCCTTGAGTTCCAACCACTTGAATGCGAAAGCTTTGGCAGCTTGGTGGATCTGGGATTTGAACTCATAACCTACCAATAAGTAATCCAACACCTTAACCACTAAGCTACCAAAACTGATAGTTTAAGTTCTTCTATGTAGACAAACCAAAGAATCCTTTAGAGAACTAGATTTTAGACAAGATTTAAGCTTTTATTCAACTGTGTAAAATTAAAAAAATATGTAAAATGTCTTTAAGGCTTACTTTAGATTGTTTTTTTTTCCAATTTCAAATTTTAACAAGTGTTTTTAGCTCCTAAAAAGGTTCTTCTTGGAACCCTTTATGTATCTTTTAGGGTTCTTCAAAACGTTCAACTGAAGTTACAAGGAACACTTAAATTTGTCTTTCTGGTAAGAAATCTGACTGAGATTTGAGGATCTTATATAAGCATGAGTTATTAAAAGATCTGGATAAAAAAAATCATTTAACATTCTTTACTGTCAGCAATATTTTAATAGATTCTGTAAGACCAGACTCCTAGAATCCTGGGAGTTTTAAGTCGCTTGCAGCTGCAACTTTATCAGACAAGCTAATATTAATAATAATAAAAATAATTTCCTATTTTTAAATCTAAAATCATCTCAACCCTTGACTTCAATTCAGAAATATTTCCACTGGTGTTGAGTTTCCAGTCTGCCTGCTAAAAAAATATGTTTATCACTTAAACTTGTTTTAAGAGCTTCCACGTCCTCTTTTCCACTGAACCCCAACAAAAATGATTCGTATCCAAATGGTGTTTTGACAGAATTTACTCTCTCAACATTCATGAAGGCATCTCATGGGGTTAGTCCCAACAACAGTGTTGTTCCAGCATTCATTTAAAAGAAGACAGAGGCATAAACTCCACCCTGTCAAGGCTTTTAACGCTTTACAGTACCAAATTAATTATTTAGAAAATTCAATTCATCTTTATAACTCCGTCCAGGGTGTATCCTGCCTTGATGCCCGATGACGCCTGAGATAGGCACAGGCTCCCCGTGACCCGAGGTAGTTCGGATAAGCGGTAGAAGATGAATGAATGAATGAATTCATCTTTATATTTACTCAGGAACAGCAATGAGACTACTCACTCTCACTCATTTTCTACCGCTTATCCGAACTACCTCGGGTCACAGGGAGCCTGTGCCTATCTCAGGCGTCATCGGGCATCAAGGCAGGATACACCCTGGACGGAGTGCCAACCCATCACAGGGCACACACACACTCTCATTCACTCACACAATCACACACTACGGACAATTTTCCAGAGATGCCAATCAACCTACCATTGGACCGGGGGAGGAAACCAGAGTACCCGGAGGAAACCCCCGAGGCACGGGGAGACCATGCAAACTCCTCACACACAAGGTGGAGGCGGGAATCGAACCCCCAACCCTGGAGGTGTGAGGCAAATGTGCTAACCACTAAGCCACCGTGCCCCCCAATGAGACTAATGAGAGAATAAACATTTGAGAGAATAATGTATCTTTGAACCCTTTCGCATCATAAATATGACTATAAATAACAGGGTTAAGGTATGAAATACAGGAAACAAAGCTCAGTAAGCCAAGAAACGACAGATAACAAGCAAATGAAGGAGGAGGGATAAGGAGAGTAATCTATAAATTAATGCAACTCAGAACAGGTGCCCATATTAGGTAACAGACAGATGCTGAGATTGAGAGTGCTGTGAGTTTAAGGGGTTTACGGCAACGGTACAAAATCACGAGGTAAAAGGCGTAAAATCCAGAAAATGAAACAATGGACATACATAATGGAAAACAATAGACACAAGGCAATAGCAATGAAGCAACCATTTGGTAAGTAGCAAAGCTAACAATACTTTAGCTGAACAAGTTCTCAGTTCTTTGAGCCTTCTATGAAGGTTGAATACTTAAGGACGCTATGCCTCTTTTTGACAAAACTATTTCTGTTAATCAGAACAAAGGAAAATGTCGGTTTAAAAATCTGCAATGGCAGGAATGAACCCGAAAGTAATGAAAATTACAGTGAGGGCTCTGGCGCCTCTGGCTGGTCGGGAGGGTAACTGACTGGTGGAGTTGTGATGAATATTTATAGAATATATTAATTAATCTATTTCTGAGAATGGTGTGTAATGTTACTGAGATCTCTAATGTTTTTGGATTTTTTGATTGTCTCCATTTGTTCTCATTTCTATGTCAGAGAATCTACAGGACATCTGGTTTAAGATTTTTTTCTAAGCTATTGACACTACACAGATGAATACTGAGTAATGCAATACTGAGTCTAAACTGACATTCAGTTCTGGGGCATGGAGTGTGCTGGCACTGTATCACTGCCTTGATCTGTAACCATGTGGCTCTGCTTCCACTGAGTCTAATGACTGTGTGCTAGCGCCACAATTCCCTGGCTCCAACCATGAAAACATCAGGAGCTGCCCCTGAATCTTGGAAAAATGTGAACCCCTAAAGACTCAACCTGGTGTTGATTAGAAATGTCCCTAGTATAAACTTAGATCGTATCGACCTTTATTTCAACTAGGATTCAGATATGTCTGCTACGTTTTTACTTGAAACAAAGTCAACAATCAGGCAGCCAACCACATTTGTAATTAGCTTTCTTGGATGGAGAAGAAAAACATGGCATTCTTGGGGTTCTGTAGGTGCCATTGAATCCACATCATAAGCAAAAAGTGTCAAAAGCCATTAGTATGAGAAAGGACTGTCTTCCACTGATTTTTTTGCATGACCATATATTTGAAATTACATTAAATTTAAAATAGAAAATCAACAGGCTAAATAGGATATTTTTATTTGTACATGTTAGTATATGTGCTTCAGTTTGACCAGACTGCAGTCCCTGGTTGTGAGCTTCAACCTTCTCTAAAAGAAATTCTATGTATGCATGCTAAATATTTTACCAAAAGCCTTCCCGCTGGTCTGCAAACAAAGACTCAATTCCCTTCGTGGCTGCAGGAAAGACCCATAGTCGCAAATTCTTTAGAAAAATGCCAGTTAGCTTTTTTCCCAGATGTTAAAAAATAGATTTTGCTTCTGCTTTGTTGTGTCCATGTTCAATATTAAACGTCTTTGTCATGTCTCACTCCACAGTGGTGGTTAATATGGAGCTCATATGAAAGTAGACAGAGCTTTAAGGATTTGTAGTTTTTCATCAGTATTTCTGTTTTTATCTAGACTACTAGGGGTGGTACTTTCATAGAAAATTCAAAGATGTTGATATCAAACTCATCTCTGCTCTCTGAGACACCCCAAGTGTTTGTTTATCATAAGTATTTAAAATTTGAAGGTGTTATCAAAGCCAACAGAGTCCTGAATCATTTTAGATCAGACTTGTGTCTTGTGATAAAATAATTCAATGTCTATACTGATTGAAAATGTTTGATAAGTCATTTTCCGTTCTGCCGGCAATATGGAACACCAGTGTAGTGGAGAGGAATAACAGTGTATACTGTATTATTATGTCTAAAATAGCGCCACTGCTGTTTTGTCCAAAATGAAAAGACCAAATTGAGGTGATTTCTGTTGTAGATTTGTGATTGGGTCATTGACTTTAGACCCTTTTATTCCTATGAAGTGGATTTTGACTAACTCAGACTCCTGTCGCATTTAACCTTGATATTTACTGCCCAAACTTATGGACCGTACCATCACTAATTCATTCAGGATGAGGGCAAAGCCATATGCCTTATCCTGAACGTCTACCATTTCTGTCGAATCACTTTTATAGACCGCTCGTGACCCCAAATGACACACTCATGTTTTGTATCATGAAGTAGATGTAATATATCTATGACAAGAAAACCAGCATGTTAAATCTGGTCACATTTATGTGCTATTTCTTAATAGTTCAAATGTAAAATTATTAAGCCTATTTCTGGGCATATTTAGCTATTTTTATGCTTTGAAATTGGCAAAATTATTTTGATTTTTCTTTCTAGGAATTAATTAAAATTTGCCAAAGAATCTACTAATTATACAAGAACATTTAAAGCTTAAAAGTACAATTTGCTAGTAATTGGTTTAATGATCTTAATTTTACAATTAAAAAAATACTAGAATGTTTTAACTATATTCAAGATATTTTAACTTGCTTTCTTTTTTTTTAATTATTTTATTTTATTATTATTATTTTTTTCCCCCATAGTTATTTCTGCTGTTTGGATTGGCTCAATCTCAATGCTAGCAGATGGAAAACCCATTCTCAGTGAAGCAGACTGCTGGTGGAAGCAAAAATAACTGCGCAATTTTCTGTTTTATCAGCTACAGTACAAAACATGTGCTTTCATTTTGATGCTCTTTAACAAACTATGAAATGTAACATGTGTTTTGACAGATTTCGGGGCAGTTTTCGGACCATTCCGTGTGCACAAATGAACACAAGGATCTTCTTATAGCAAGACGTCTGTTCAGTTCTTGTGTATCCTACTGGTTCTTTGTGTAAGAACACATACTGTGTATGAAGAACATAAATAGGAATACAGCTCTCAGTTCTGGCAGGATGCAACGAGGATCATGGAGAGAGAAGATTAATAGTTTTGACCACGTGTGTGTGTGTGTGTGTACACATATTTAGCTGTGTAAGGACTAAAACAAATACGAACAATATGTCCTTCCAGTAATATGACTGAATGTCAAACTGTTCTCAATCCACAATTACCCAGTCTTCACACACACAAAACAATAACAGCTTTTACTTTAAAACCTATATGAGGATTTAATGAAGATATAGTTTCTATATAAGATATGGTATATTTACTGAGATCATTGGAAAGTTTTCACCAAAATAATCAAGAAAAATCAACATTTACACATGTGTAAATGTTGATACGTGTATGTTAAAGCATACCGTATATTCGATCTACATCTTCAATTTCGTTTGAGAAAGCAGCATTAGCTGAGGAAATTTTTTCGCTCACTTATTTTCTTGGTCTCAGCCGGTCCAGAGCCAGTTCCTGAAAACATTGAGTGGGAATCAGGAATCGCAAATAGCTTTTAAAAGTTTAAAAGAAGAATGTTTTTCAAGTGCTGTAACATATGGTGTCTTTAAAAATACAAAACCAAATTCATCAAATCCACAAAATAAATGAATCTAATTTTATTTCCTACAAAAATCTGACCCATTTAGCAATGTGGCTAATGTTTGTTGTCTAGTGTTTCTGAGACGATGGTGTGGAACGAACAGACGTTCAATCATCGCTGAACTCTGACCTCACTACAAAATGAGTTGCTCAGATGAGACGAAGTAACTGTGGCTCCTTTATTTCAAACCTTCTGCTTAAGTCGTTTTGTAACTTAAGAAGGACTGACAGTTAGAAACAAACTGACCCGAAACACGAGTTTATATAATATTGTCTGTTATATTAAACATAGTTTCCTGATGGCAAAGTTATTCCAACTGACACGAGTAGATTTATATGAAAAAATGAGCAAAAGCAAAAATGGGTGAAGTTTATATTTATACGTTTGTAAAGATTTCATTTAAAAATTGCTGTATATTCTACAAACATTGATAGTCATTAGTTCAGTTTGCTTATTCATATCATATTCCCTGAATTATTAAAGATTAAGTATTTATTAAGTATTAATTAAGTGTAGGGCCTTTTTTAAATATATATTTCTTTAGACAAAACAACATAAAACACACAGTGTGTTTGGACAGAAATGGAAACTTTAGCAAATGAAACCCAGAGTTAATGTTACATCTGTTTTGTAAAACGCTAGTGTTAAACTGCATGTGCAACCTATTATCATAGTGAGGAAAAAACAAAACAACAAAAAACAGGAGTCAGCTTCCAATAATTGTTTTTTCTTTTTTCCTGGATAGTAGACGTAGTTTTAAGGCACAAAGACAGAAAAGTAGATCGCTAACACAATATGGGCAACGGAAGAGATAAGGGATTAAGCATTACCTCACTGATAGCTTCCATGTGTTTTAAACCTTCGTCTCTTTTTCGTTTATTAACTGGGTTTGCTCGACACGGGCTGGATGCTAATTACACCCAGGATATCTTCTGTAAACTTCTGAAACCTGAAATTCCTGGTGTTAATGATGCTGTCATAATCATAATAAAGCAAGTTGGCAACAGACAGAGTTTGATGTGTAGTAAATATTAGCTGTTGTGAGTGCTGCTGTATAATAAATAGGACTTTCTGGGTGAAACCCAGCTATGTAAAATATGTCGGTTGATGATTGCTACAAAGACTCCTGCATTGAAATCATGACATTCTGACTTTTCAGTGTAGATAATTCACCTGTTCTTTATGGCCAGGGTCTTTCTTGTTATTACCATGCAAGTTTAACTTAGATTTGTAGGCCTAAGACCTTTCCTGTCATTTAAAATAATTTCTTAGCTCCAGCGCAGGAGATTCTCTGACTACTGAAACCCTGGACATGTACAGATTAGCAAGTACTAGGATTTAAGTTGACAAACACTTCGCGATTTTATGCAAGTATCCCATATTTTGGATGATGATGATGACGATGATGATGATGATGATGATTTTCAAGAAAATTTATACAGACAGACAAAGACAAAGTGAACCAAAACAGTGCTCAGAAACAGATAAGGAAAAAAATAGGATAATAGGATTGTTATCAGTTTTCCAGTAATTTTCCAATGACAGCATTTCTCAAAGTCTTTGGAAAGCTCTTAAACCACTGCAGTTTGCCAGTGATTAACACTGGAGACTCCTTCCAAACTGCTACATATGAACAATTACTGTCGGGATGGTTGGGCATTTTACTACCGGAACATTAGGGCGCGTTTTGGCAGTTTGTGTGTTCTTTGCCACATGTTTTTATTTTGCGTCTTCGTGTGTGATTGCCCCGAGCGAGTCCCTTCCCACTCGTCCCTTCCCACTCGTCCCTTCCCACTTCTGCATACCTGTTCCTAATGTATTTGTTTTTTTCCCCATCAGAGGCACCATGCTTTCTGACAATTACACACACCTGTTAATATTGATACATCCAGAAATAATGTTAGAGAACATTAATCAACATGTTTGCAGTCAGAATAGAGAAGGTGGAATAAAGTGGACTAACTCAACACCTAGGAAATGTCTAAAAGTGCACTTGGCTACATGTATTAAAAGGCACAATGGCAAGGTAGCAGAGCCAATCCTCATTACTTGTGTAATCTAACATGTAGGTCTTTTATAAACAGGCACTTACCAGTTTTATTATAAAGACAGGTCATTAAACTGTGCAGTTGAAAAGGGCACCATAATCAAGACAAAATGTTTTCATGGACCCTGGCTGAAACACGAAGCCATTACAAATGAAATAGCTGATAGGAAAAGCAGGCAGAGTGAAGGATTTGAGTCCAAGAATGAGTAATGATCTGAAAAAGGTTTACAATTTCATCAGCAAGCACATTCTTATTTTTTGGCTATACAATATTTGCCTGAAAAACAGAATGCACAACATTTCTAGGATCAACTTACCACCAAAACACACACATTCTTAGAAAAATTGAGGATTCATCACGTTCCCAAAATCAGATTTAAATTGAATTATTAAACAGCACTATTTATAAAACTATCCATCAGAATCCTTGACACTATAAGAGAAATGAAAAAGAGGCTATAACATCTGTAGCGGATGAAGTAGCTATTTTTATATAGGTACTTTTTTATTGTATTCTATTTTAATATGGAAGGAAGTACAGAAAAAGTGTGAGCATCACTGATTTACTTAATTTACTTCCATTCTTCCAAATAATAGATAATGCACATGCTCCATGAATTCATGGAGTTCTTGCAGGAAGCTGAGGTATAAATGTTTTTGTATACAAAAGCCGGGTATAAAAGTTCGAATTGGGACGTGATGAAGAACAAGAGAAAAAAATAATAAGAAAAAAGTTGCTGTAATAATTAAATATTCCTGTGGAAAAAATGGTCAAAGGGTACTAGTTAAGATACTAACAATGAAATAAACTAATTTCAGAAGATTTTCTTCCCCCATACTGTGGGGAATGTGATATTTCTTTGAATAAATCAGTGTATTTTAGAGTAAAACAATGAACGATGCTGTAATGGTGTGAAGTTACCGCCCAAAGTTAATCTAACTACATCAACACGTCCAATATTCTGTCCATATACTTTTTAATAAAATGTAAAGAAACAGTTTAACCGATTAGAAATATTGTCAACCATATTTAAATTAATGTGGAGTATCTAGGAAAAAAGTCTCAGTGAATTAGCTGTAATTATAATAAAATAATAATATAGTCTCTTGGGGTCCAGCTGTTGGACCCCACCCTCTTTCCGCGACAGCCAGGGCAGTGTCAGCGCCACGAGCGGGCCCTGGGGGGCATGGCCCGGCCACTTGAGTCACTGTGCCCCCTTACTTCTCAAAATAATAACGAACTTAATCATTTAAAAAAATGTTTTACAAATTACTTTTATTATACCATGAATACTGGTTAAAGAATATGGAGTATAAGTTAATTAAAAAATAATAATTGTACTAACCCATAATGCAGTGCTAACATAGTCAGCCAATTACATTCTGGGTGAAATGGAAACGCGTTTTAGTGAACGTAATTCAAAGTTGGCTGCAGCGCTTGCCGCTCTTGATCCAGAAAGTGAGATGTTTTTAAATGTTGAGTCTATGAAGCCTATTATGGATTTAACAAATTGCACCATTGTGGAAACAGAATGCATCGTTGCAAAGCAATATATCTCCGATATATATCTGATGCGCTAAAAGTTGCGGTCACGTTCGGGGCCTCCACTGCCATGTGTGAGAACTCCTTCTCGGCACTAAAGAACGTTTTTACGGACCACAGATGAGCAATGAGCCAAACTCGTAAGTCTCAACTCGTGCATCTTGCATTTGAGCGGGACTTTACGAAAAAATTTCGCCATTCGTTGAAGGACCTTGTTCTTCAAAAATTTAATTCCTCCTTTCGTCGCCTGCAGCTCTTCTAAAAGTAAGATGCCTTTTTGCTTTAGTACGTTTGGTTATATGCTGCTGGCTAATTTGTGTGTGTTTTTGCGAGTCTTGCACTTTAGAGTCATGATAAATTATAGTTTACAGTGAGTGACACGTTTAATATTTTATTATGTTTATTGAAGTTTAATAATAGTAATAGTATGTGAACCCAGTTAAACATGAGGCCCCCTCATTCTCTATTCTCTGGCTCCGACACTGAGCCAGGGTTCAATTCCTGGCCAGAAAACCAACTCAGCCACTGAAGGGTTAACTCTCAGTGCCAGTCTTGGACCTGTTTTGTATCATATGGTACATTTATTTTCTTTTTTCATCAAGATTCTAAAGCAGGATGCAAGATACTGCCCTTTAAACTATAGGTTTAAAATATTGATTAATACTACACCCTTTCCTTGACATGCATGAAATAAGGATCTATGACACTCACACAACAACTCCTACTGTGCAAGACCATGTGTGTGCTCTGGGGATGTGATCTGAACATCCACATGTTATGATTATGATTCAGGTCTGAAATAACAAACACCATAGCTGTAAAACTATCCTAAAGGGTTTTCTTGCTAGTTGACAAACTAGACCCTCAGGATCTGGGAGGAGGAGAAGAGTGGATTCAGTATATCAGGTCCTGACACCATGAAAGCAAAGTGGAAAATTGGAAACGAGAGACAGAAATGGAAACAAACCTTAACTCCTTTTCCTGATCAAGCTGCTATAAAGGGCAAGGATTGTTAAGTGCAACAGTATGTTGAATCGTAGCCTCATACAGAGTCAATGTGCTGTAATCAAGCATGTCAGTTATGGAATATCAATCTCTATTGAGGTAAAATTTTATGGATGGCTACGTTTAAATTGAGTGCCAGTCAAAACATAGCGAGAAGAGATGGAATGTTTTTAAATAGAAGAAAGTATGCTGAGAGCTAAAGTTAAATGTTAAGTACAAGTTCTTGTGTTTAGATTTTTCTTTCAACCACAACATCCTATTTCATGTTTTTTCAGAAATGGCAGGATGAGGCAACTTCTTTCAGAGGTGTTGCTGCACCACCAAGCTGCCTCTGTTGTGTCCTTGAGCAAGGCCCTTAATATTCTCTGTACAAGGATCGCTGCATCATGGCTGACTCTTTGCTCTGGATATGCGAAGAAAAGAAGTTCAACATGCTGTAATGTATAACTGAGAAATAAAGTCTTCTTCTTTTTTTCTCAAATACAAATCACATTTCTTTTTTTTTTTTTATTAAAGTGTTCATTTTAATTCGTTATCATTTCCATAGTAACAGATAATACACAGGGTCTTAAGAGAGCTCGAGATAATTCAACTTAAAATAGACAACAAAAAATACATTAAATCATTAGGACTTTTTTTTTTTTTTTTTTACAGTTTATGGATTGAGTCGCCATTGCCAGTGCTTTGAAACAATCCATTACATTGTCATTAATTGGATGACAGAAGAATTGGAGTTAAACGCACAATTTTATCCATTCATATACAATGTCAACTTTTAAGGCTTTATCAAAGCGTGTTAATTGCATTTGAAAAAAAAAAATAGCGGGGGGCACGGTGGCTTAGTGGTTAGAACGATCGCCTCACACCTCCAGGGTTGGGGGTTCGATTCCCGCCTCCGCCTTGTGTGTGTGGAGTTTGCATGTTCTCCCCGTGCCTCCGGGGTTTCCTCCGGGTACTCCGGTTTCCTCCCCGGTCCAAAGACATGCATGGTAGGTTGATTGGCATCTCTGGAAAATTGTCCCTAGTGTGTGATTGCGTGAGTGAATGAGTGTGTGTGTGTGTGTGTGTGTGTGCCCTGCGATGGGCTGGCACTCCGTCCAGGGTGTATCCTGCCTTGATGCCCGATGACGCCTGAGGCCCATATTGAGGCACAGGCTCCCCGTGACCCGAGATAGTTCGGATAAGCGGTAGGAAATGAGTGAGTGAGTGAGAAAAAAATAGCTGTACATATAGATATATGTAAATATGTACTTCAGAGTCAAGATTGCTTTGGGATCATGAGACAGCAAGTTTCCACTGATACCATGTGCAAAATATTTGTTGGAAGAACATAGAGAACTATAACTACACTCAGGGGTTGGAGTAACCTACATAGGTATAAATCAGAGTAAGAGTTGTCTGATATCACAATGCACTCACAAGCATATGTGTATGGGTGTCATGAAACATTCAGCTTGAGTCAGGTACATGCACACACTTGGCTGGAGAAGAACGTTTCTTCAAACGTGAAGAAAATTAAATGTGTATACTTGTTCTTCTCTCTCTCTCTCTCTCTCTCTTTCTCTTTTACTCATGTGCTATATAAAAAGATAAACAGTGTGTAAATTTGCTGTTGTGATTGAGACAAAAAGCCCCCTGACCTTATTGAGGTGTGGTATCTCTACACAGGATTGTCACCTTCATGAAACATGCATAGTTCAGTTTCTCCATCCCTCTCTCTGCCCGGTCTTTGTCTGTCTGGGTGGTTTTCCATTTTTGCCCTGGAAGTGTTTTGCTAAAAGAGAATGCCTTGGAATGTTTTCAATAAAACCTAATTTAGATGTGTGTGTGGCTAACATTTTCAGCAGACCACAATGAGTTTCTAAACTGAAACCTTAATTGGAGATTTAAATCATAATAATATCTTTTAACTAAAGATCAAAATAAACCAAAAAGACTTTCCTTTGTTCGCAAATTGTTAGTTAGATGTGTTTTTTGTGCTCAATAAAAGTGTTGATAGATTTTTTTGAAAAGTGCATGTGACTGGCTGTGGAACAATCATGAATCAACTGTGGGTTTCTGTTCATTTATTTTTTTGTGTCTTTGTATATAAGGATTTGTATTTATTTACCATGAGACCAAATTAAATAAATTCAAATATGAATACATCTGTTATAAGATGTGGATGACACTTCTACATAGTGCCAACTGACAACAAGACAAGAACAATAACAACGAGATAAGATTTGCCCAAGTGTGGACCAAGAACCAAAACAAGAGACAAACTTATACCAATCAAGAACAAAGACCCAAGATTTCCTTAAAGACAAGCCCAAGACCCACACCAACTGAGATCAAGTTAAGATCAAGACCTATACCAAAGGACAGCAAAACAATTATGGTTTCAGTTTGGTAAAACCAAGACAACCAATACGCAACCAAAATCTATATAAACAAGACAAGAATAGACTCATACCAATCTAAACCTAAACCAGTCACAACTAGGACAAATCCAAGACCTATTACAACCAAGACCAAGACTTTATTATGACACATCACTATATTTTCTCTTCAAAAAGTCAACCAACTGCTCGTTTATTACATTTCATTATTTATTACTGCTTATTAAGCCAATTTCTGTTTATTTACCATAGAGAGCAAGGCCTTGTTTAAGAATAACACTGATTATGTAATGCTATAAAAAAATATTATAACTCCCATTAATTTTTTAGGACTCAATAAAGACCAAGACAAGGTGAAGATTAATTGGCTTCTGACTGTGAGAAGATCATGATCTTGATCTCAATGGTCTTGAGAACTTTTCTTGAAATCGCAACACCTGACTAACTATCATCACTACAAAGTATGACCTTAACACATACATCTGTTTTTGAGTCCCTGGCAGGTAGTAATCAATCACTGCTTAATAAACATGCAGGACAGTTTCCACCAGTGATGAGCACTTTGAAACGGTTCAAAGTGATTTCACAGCATCCCTGCTGAGCATCATTTTTAAAAAAATGCACAGAATTTTGATCTTACATGATGATGCCTAGATTAAGATATAAAGATTCACAGTGGGGGCACGGTGGCTTAGTGGTTAGCATGTTTGCCTCACACCTCCAGGTTTGGGGGTTCGATTCCCGCCTCCGCCTTGTGTGTGTGGAGTTTGCATGTTCTCCCCGTGCCTCGGGGGTTTCCTCCGGGTGCTCCGGTTTCCTCCCCCAGTCCAAAGACATGCATGGAAGGTTGATTGGCATCTCTGGAAAATTGTGATTGCATGAGTGAATGAAAGTGTGTGTGTGCCCTGTGATGGGTTGGCACTCCGTCCAGGGTGTATCCTGCCTTGCTGCCCGATGACGCCTGAGATAGGCACAGGCTCCCCGTGACCCGAGGTAGTTCGGATAAGCGGTAGAAAATGAGAGAGTGAGATTCACAGTTGCTGGTACCTGCTGGTCCAAATTAGTAACTGCTGAAACTTGAAAATGATTTCTCTTTATAAACACACACATTTGCTTTTATAGCCGTTACTATGTTACCTGTGTTGTTTAGGTTTACTGTTATCATGGTGTACCTGATAAAATAAGTTTAATTTGCCGAATACAAATTTTTAGATACAAATCAAAAATTAGAATCTTTATATGGACTCAAACCCAAATCTGGCAAGGCTTAAACAACATGGCTTAAAAAACTCTATTGAACTCTATACCAGTCTATACCACTCTATTGAACTCTATACCGGGGGGGGAGAGAGTCCAGTGGTAGAAATACCAGCCCGTTCAGACTGATGTGTTAACAGTTCCTCAACCTCAGTTCCACAACTAAGGATCATAACTGGTCTCAATTCTGCTCCTGCAGTTATAATTGGTGTTTATACCAGCCTGTGATATGTTCTACCAAATTTTGATCTAAACAAGCTAACATCCTAATTTATATTGATGATTTCTATCGATATACCATGCAATTAACAGGACTGTTGTTTTTCCACATTTACCCAC
>NC_083460.1:15967703-16097703 GCF_030014155.1 Tachysurus vachellii
ACGCTAAGAGGATTATCTGACTATTTTTACACACTTCCTCATTCACACATGCACCTGTGTTTTGTTCTACTCCATTGTGAACCTCCATATTTCAGCTAATAATCATTCTTATTGTTTGTATTTTTAGCTACAACAGTCTAACAATCCTAAAAGAACATGAACTGTCAGGTTTGAAAAGCTTGGAGTTGTTAATGCTGCACAGTAACACCATCCAAACCATTGAGGACAGGGCGTTCATCGACCTCAAGGCTCTGCAGGTAAATGACTGTTTCCAAACTCGTCCGGCTCGGATGTGCTGAAATGCTGATGCTTGAGATGTGTGCATATGCGGTTCAGCTGTTCGAAGTCAGGCACAAATAAATCTTTGTAGTGGAAAAAAAAACTTGGACCTCAGGCTGTTTGTTTCCGAAACAAATCGTGTGTTGAACGATGGTCAGACGCTAAAATGAAACAGATGATAGATGAAAGGATGACTCATCAATTGTAAACTCAAAAATATTATTTATGGAATACAATGCCTGAGTTGTGTAGCTGCCATCAATTGAAAAACATTGTGAAATTGATTCCTTTTTCTGACATTGACATTGACGAGCAGTTGTTAAAGAGTACTATAGTATGCTGTATATAGTATGCTATACAATAGTACTACAATTAGGAAGGTTCTACTGGTGCTCAACTACTGATTATAGCATACTGGACAGTGTCTCAGGATAGCAGTAAGTGCTGGGCACATTCATTAGGCTTTTTTCCAGGAATTCAGAACCTGAGAATCTCCCCTAAAACACATTGAGACATAGTAATTGAGACATAGTAATCATAGACCAAAACATATGTAAACACAAGACATGGACAAAAGCCCCAACAAAATGCCACAAAAATTTCAAAGGAATTCTACTGAGCTATGATAATGCCAGAAAAATGACTGAATCCTAGCCAATCTTTACATTTACAAACCTCACATTTGTATTACACTAGTATGCCAATGTTTGTGATTATACGTAATACAATAAAAAAAATAAGAAAAAGAATAAGTCAGTATGATTATATATTATATATTATATAGACTCTATGTATACTATAGTGCACTATACTGTTTTAGTGCTAACAAGAGTTTCTTGATGATTTTACCTCCTTAGGTATTAAAAATGAGTTACAATAGAGTGAAAGAGCTACGCAAAGATACATTTCAAGGCCTGGACAATTTGTTTCGTCTCTATATGGACCATAATATCATCGAATTCATCCATCCAGAAGCTTTCTATGGTCTGACTTCTCTACAGTTAATCAATCTCGAAGGCAACATACTCCAACAACTTCATCCAGATACTTTCATAACTCTGAGACACAACCAGATATTCAAATTTTCATCTATCAAGACCATATATCTCTCAGAAAATGCACTGACCACTCTACCTGCTACAGTGTTCACTGGTTGCTACCAGCTAGAGAATCTCTTTCTCAGTGGAAACCCTTGGTCGTGTGATTGTAGAATGGACTGGCTTGCAGCATGGATCAAAAGGAATCCAGGTATGGATGACAGAGCCCTTTCCCTCAAGTCACTGCATACAAAATACTGACTTCCATTTATGATCATCTGTGACAACATTAAAGGAACAGTTTTTTATGTTTACTAAACATAGATTTTTGGTGGACTGTACACACAAAGTGTCTAAGGCCAAAATTATTTTCACAGAGAATGCACAAATTTCTGTGTAAATTGCAAATATTACCTGTTGTTCTTAGCTTGTTGCTTCTGCCTAAAACATCAGTTTTGTTTTTATAGGTGTCTTGAAATGCAAAAGAGACAGGAAGCTCTCTGTAGAACAGATGTGCCCCATGTGTGACTCACCACTTACCTCCAGAGGCAATAATATTATTTATCTGTCAAGTCAAGCTTACACATGTTCTAAGCCATGGATTCATTCCAGTTTGAAACAGAGGAATATCACAATGGAAGAGAATAGCTATACCCAAGTTCTTCCCAAAGACTTTATTGCTCCAATAGGGTTGATGGAAATGAAAATCATAGACCAGTATAACAATAATGCCAGCGTCTCCTGTGTTGTACAGAGGCCAGGGGGTTTGGAAAACCTGAACGTAACCCAAGGAGTAATAGGTGAAAATGTTACAACAGTCAGTGCTACCGTGTCTACATCGCTTGTTTGTAATATTGATTATGATCACATTCGACAGCTTTGGGGCATCTTGGCCTCGTATAGTGATTCTCCAATGAGACTTGAGAGGGAATTTCTTGTAACCATGTCACCAGAAATGATCTACACCTACAAGCAAGCAAGAACAGCTGATCCTGAGCTGAATGAAATGTTCACAGAGATTGAGGCGGAAATTAAGGCAAATCCCGCATGGTTACTGCAAGGTACCATTAACCTACAGTTGGACCTTACTACCACCACATATTCAACACTCCACGTTAAGTATTTCTCCAATATTGAAATAAATATTGAAAGCAATAAAGTGAGAAGAGACCGATTCAGCTGGACTATGATCAAAAAGGACAACCAGACCAAGACTGAGTTTTCAGTACTTTCTGGTGGTGTGTCTGAACTGAACTGTGAGACCTTTGGTGATCCCAAACCCTCCATAGAGTGGATATTACCAGATGGAATAAAGGTCCGTGCACCATATAGCAGTGAAGACCGGAGGATAGTTATTTTAGACAATGGGAAGCTTACTTTAAAAGCTGCAGATAGCTCAGATTCTGGTATTTACCACTGCATTGCCACTAATTATCTAGATGCCGATGTACTTTCGTTTAGGGTTACTGTACTGTCCCCAGATGTTGAGGAGGAAGAGGTCAATGGTGTTCAGCATTCCCAAACAGTGGGTGGGAGCTTAGTTCTTGATTGCGAAACAAATGGCACTCCACAAGCCACTGTTCACTGGATATTACCAGACCACACAGTTGTGGACCGGTCTTTTGGAAACAGGAAAATCTACCCAAATGGTACTTTAGCAATACATCCACTGACTGAGAGAGACAGGGGTTTTTACAGGTGCCTTGCTGCTAACCATCTTGGAGTAGATTTATTAGCCTCCCTAGCAAATGTTTCTAACGATGTTTCAAAAGTTGTTCCACTGACCAGCATAGATAGCTCTGGTGATGATGAACTGCTAAGTACAGAAAATAGCCAAATACTTTACAGTGAAGGTCTTTCTAGTAGAGTTAACCAGGAATCAAGGACAATTACTTCAGATAGACCATACCCAAGGCTCCAGCCCTCACTTCGCCATGGAGTAACAAATAGAAGGGGAGGTAGCAGACACACTGGGTGGTCTAGAAGGGTGTTTGACAAAGCGTACAGGAAAGTAGACCCTGAGAGATTAGCTGATTATATCAAAAGATCACAAAACAAAAAATCGGGGAATGATAAAGACAGCCATATAAACAAGTCAGATAAATCACAAGCTAATGTAGCACTTTCTGTTGATGATGAGACAGGTTCAGGAATTTCAGGGTTTGAAGGTAAAGGTTCAATGCCAGATCAAGCAATATCAATTACAGAAAATCCAGAAAATATCTATGGTAGCGTTATGACCACATATAACCTGCTAGAAAATGATCAGAATAAGGTTACTGAAATCACAGAGGTACTAAGCAATTCTATAGCAACAACAGAAAACATGAGAACTATCACAACCGGCTCCTACTCTCACACAGACGCCATCCCAATGGTGCCAAGTGTTACTCTTAGCAATTATGAATTTCAAAATGATGATGAGACAACACCTTTTAAAACCACCCAGGATTATGACATTGGTCCTAGTAGTAGTAAAGCCTACATTTCAGAAAGAAGCACAGATACACCTTTGCAACCATTTACCATGAAATATACAGTTACTGACACCATGGATGAAAGGGAACTTCAGTTTTCTGGGGATATGCCAGAAACTGCAACTGATGACTTGCCACGTATCAACTCACATCAGGCATCAGTGCTGGATCGACCAACACAAAGGGTAAACCCAGTAGTACACACATCTATGGATCCTGAGAGTCATACCACTTTTACAGCAATCACTACAACAGAAAGAGAACATGATGAAATCACATTTCATACCACGCAAAAAATCAAGTCTCCACATCTGCCCCCGGGATCTACCATCATCTCACACCAGCAAATAAAAATTATTCCTCCAAATAAAAAGCAACCAGGAAGGAGACGTAATTTTTTCAGCAGGCGCAGAATTATTCGGCCGAACAAGATCACAGATATACAGTCCTTACTAGATAAGCTCAAAAGACCTTCTGTAGAGTATGAGATCAATGCCACTGTTCCATACAAAGTGGAACTAACCACAAGTTGTGATAATGAGAGAGGAAGAATGCCAACTGTAAAATCCAATGCAGAACATTTAACTAGCGGATTTC
The DNA here is from genome assembly GCF_030014155.1 of Tachysurus vachellii. Classification (NCBI taxonomy): domain Eukaryota; kingdom Metazoa; phylum Chordata; class Actinopteri; order Siluriformes; family Bagridae; genus Tachysurus; species Tachysurus vachellii. The sequence continues at coordinate 15,972,094 of NC_083460.1, forward strand.
AAGTGCAGACCTCTTCTGTAGGAATAATGGAAAAGCTCATTACAACAACCCTGAACACTCCATTTATTACTTCATCAATGATATCCCCTAAGTCCACTACATTTTTAAGTGCAGGACAACTGAAGTCTGATAGTTCCACTGAAGATATTCGCTCTACAAATGTCCCTGAACAAAAGCCTTCAAAAGGTCCCATGAAAGAAGTTTTAACCACTGTTGCATCTACAACAACTAAAGCTTCTAAAGTCATACAGGGAAAGATACCATGGCAAAGATTGTTTGGAAGCAAACAGGGTCAGCGGGAAATTCTCAAGAGACTTAGAAAGCCATCCAAACCATCAGTAACAATAAAAAGCAAATCAACTGTCACAACTACGACCACAACTGCACCATCAATGGTTTTAACTGCCTTACCTACAGCTGAGTCAATAGCTGCACCAATGACTGCCATACCTCATGTCAGACAAGGAATTCAAGGCAATTTGGGGAAATCCACTGATAACATACCAAGTTTGTCAAAATTCACAGAATCACAGAATTCTCTGAAAGTCATCTCTTTATTTACAACTGCCAGTCCATCAAGCAAGTACCATAAAACAACAGTAATGTACACACCAGATTCTACACCTATGTATGCATCCAAGGTAGTTACAACTACAGCATCTCATATTACACCAGTACCACCATCCATGACAAAGAAGGCATACAAGGAAGACACATCTGAGTTCTCAGGGTCATACTCTGGAGGGTCTGGGGGATTTTCTGGTAGATCTTCGCGAATTCGAAAGCCAAGTTTCCACAGACGACGTTTTAGAGGAAGACGGCCACTTAAAGAATCTACCACACAAGCCCCAACTACCAAATCTGCTACATTTGAAACCACCACTTTTATGCAACACACAACCTCAAGATTAACCAAGCCATTCTATATAACTACTACAGAGGTTGCAAAATCTACTATATACACATCATCTGACAAAATAGATTCTGACAATAAGGAATTTAGAACCAAAGCCAAACCAACCAATTTCCCAAAAACTCATTCTATTCTGAGTGAACTTTCACCTACAGCCAGCTTTTCTTATACAACTAATACAGTAATGCCCTACATCACACCTCAGTCAAAAAAAAAGAAAACTAAAGCAAGAATAAACTCAAATAAAAGAATCCCACCACAAAGAGGTGGAGGAAGGTATCAAACTCAGAGACCTGTGAAGAAAAACAGGGAGCATCTGGAACAACTAACAACAACTGATTCTCCCGACACTAAAAAGAGGCCTAATACCGAGAGGACACTAATTTTTGATGCAGTAACTGTTGTCACAACAGAAGAAAACAACAAGCTTACTTCATTTCCGTCCAGCAAAGGTATCTCTAATCAAATTCCAAATAATTATGATCACATTACTGTTTATGACACTATATCACCAACTACCAAAGGATTTGAATCATCTACAAATGATATAGCATCTAAGCCAATAATTGTTGGTGGACGTGCAGCCAGTTTTACAGTTGAATCAAACTCTGATGCGCTCATTCCTTGTGAGGCTTCGGGTAACCCTGAACCTGCCATCAGCTGGAAACGGTTTTCCCCAGACACAGGTACCCAAATTCTGAATGTTTGCAATAAATGTTTTTAAATATATTGTTTTTGTGTTTTAATGTGTTCCATTTTATAAAGATGGTGTTGTTATGCATTTGTTTTATTTTTTGATTTTATGTTCATATATTTTTTTTTTCTTTCATTTTAGGGACTACATTAACCATTAAAGGAAAATTGGGTAAATTTGAGGTATTCAGGAATGGAACATTGTTGATTCAGAATGCAATCGTCAAAGACAGAGGACAATATGTTTGTCTGGCTGAGAATGCATATGGGTCTGACAAACTCACTGTCATGCTGTCAGTGGTGGCTTATCCTTCCCGGATATTGGAAGCAAAGGTTCGAGAGATCAAAGTCCACTCTGGTGAAAAAGTTGAACTGAAATGCAAGACAGAAGGAAGACCTGTGCCAGTTGTAGTGTGGATTCTAGCAAACCGCACTCAAGTTAGGGCTCAAAATAATGGTCATGGCAGAGTAAATGTTACAAAAGGAGGTACTCTGGTCATCCAACAGGTATCAATATACGATCGAGGATATTATAAGTGCATTGCAAGTAACCCAGCTGGTATAGATACAGCGACCGTGCGTCTTCAGGTGGTGGCAGCTCCCCCTGGCATTTTGGAAGAAAAACGGCAGCTGTTGAGGGCTGTTGTTGGCCAGAGTGTATGGATGCCCTGTACAGCACAAGGAGACCCTCAACCCACTACGCACTGGGTTTTGATGGATGGGAGGGTTGTAATGCCACTTTACAGTAGCTCCAGGGTATACACATTTCCTAATGGCACTCTTCACTTGAAAAACCTGGATGTCTCTGACAGTGGAAAATATGAATGCATTGCTACAAGTTCCACAGGATCTGAGCGGCGAGTAGTCACACTATCAGTGGAAAAAACAGAAATTGCCCCAGAAATAATTGAAACATCTGGCAAGAGTACTGAACTGGCATATGGCAGCCAACTTCATCTGAACTGTTCTGCAACTGGTATTCCAAAACCCAAAATTATTTGGAGACTTCCTTCCAAAGCCCTTGTGGACCAGTGGCATAGGTAATTAAAAAAACACATCCACATGCATACATTTAGATAACATTTTATGTTTATGTTATGGTAATGTCGGACTCATTCATCAAAAGATACATTTTACTCAAATCATGCCTCTTCCTCTTACATTAATGGTTTAAAACAGCTTGCAGTAAAAATTCATCTTGAAGTATTTTTTTCTATTAGCTGTGGTGAATAGTTTAAAGAAAACTGGTGATGAATTAGGTTTTAAAGTAGGCTTCTTATTATCTTAACAAAATTTTACTTTTATTATTATAGAATGGGCAGTCGTATTCAGGTGTTGGAGAATGGCACGCTTATCATCGACTCAGTTAGTGACAAGGATGCTGGAGACTACCTTTGTGTTGCACGCAGCAATGCTGGAGATGATCTACAACTAATGAAAGTCTTTGTGTCCATGAAGCCAGCTAAGATTGAACCCAAGTTTATTGGTAAGAAACAGGTACCATATGGCAAGGAACTAAAGGTGGACTGCAAGGCTTCTGGTGCCCCTGTACCAGAGATTTCATGGGGCTTGCCAGATGGTACATTGGTCAACAATGCTCTTCAAGCCGATGGCGTAATAAGAAGTCGATCCAAACGTTATATATTGTTTGGTAATGGAACACTTTACCTAAATAGGGTGGGGATGGATGAAGAAGGTGACTATACATGTTATGCAGAGAACACCTTAGGCAAGGATGAAATGCATGTTCAAATTACTGTTGTGAGTGCAGCACCTCGGATACGCCCCTCGCCCCTCAATTATGCCAGGGTTAAGCCAGGAGGGAATGTCCGCTTTGACTGTGAAGCCATTGGGGAACCCAAACCAAAGATTCTGTGGATGCTACCGTCGAGTGACATGATTGCTGCGTCAAATGAACGATATTTGATTCATGTCAATGGATCTATCGATATCCGCAATGTAAAATTATCTGATGCTGGAGAATATGTTTGCATAGCTCGCAATGCTGCCGGTGATGAGAGCAAAGTATACAAGTTGGAAATAGATGGAAATCCACCCATCATAAATGGCTATTACCAGAACAAGACAGTTGTTAAGGATACAGCAGAAAAATATTCTAGGAAGCTCATAGACTGCAAGGCAGAAGGAGACCCACCTCCAAAGATCACATGGATAATGCCAGACAATATCTTTCTTACAACTCCTTACTACGGGAGCAGAGTTACTGTCCACTACAATGGAACTCTAGAGATCCGCAATGTTAGACCTACAGACACAGCTGAGTTTATATGTATAGCACGAAATGATGGGGGAGAATCTGTCTTAGTTATACACCTGGAGGTTACCAACCAACTTATCAGGCCTATCTTTAAAAACCCCTTTAATGAGAGATTGATTACTCGACTAGGCAAAACTACAGTACTTAACTGTTCTGCTGATGGAAATCCACCTCCAGATATGATCTGGACTTTACCCAATGGTACACAGTTGATTGGAAGGCATAATATGGGATCGCATCATCATTTGGGCAGTGATGGCACATTTGTCATACATAATCCAAGCAAAGGGGATGCAGGCAAGTATCGCTGTGCTGCCAAGAACAAGATGGGATACATTGAGAAACTAATTATTCTAGAGGTTGGGCAAAAGCCTTACATTCTGACACGACCAAGAGGGATTATTCGTAGTGTGTCTGGAGAACCACTGTTCCTCCACTGTTTGGCTGATGGAAGCCCTCGTCCCAACATCCTCTGGACAGTGCCAGGAGGTCATGTCATAAGCCGTTCTCAGATCACTGGTCGCTATCAGCTAATGGACAATGGTACGTTGGTCATCCACCAGACCAATTTACACGACCGTGGGAATTATATGTGCCGTGCAAAGAATAATGTAGGGGATGCACTTCTAACTGTGCCTGTCATCATAGTTGCCTACACACCCCGCATCACTAATGGACCCCCACCAAATGTAAGGACAACAACAGGCATTCCAGTGCAACTGTCCTGCATTGCTGTTGGAATACCAAAACCAGAAATCACCTGGGAACTGCCTGACCGATCAGTTCTCTCCACAGCCGGAAAGGGACGTTCTGCAGGTAGTGAGCTACTCCATCCATCAGGCACACTTATAATTCAGAAGCCAACAAGAGCTGACTCTGGCACTTATAAGTGCTTAGCAACTAATCATCTTGGAAAAGACACCAGAGTCACATTTCTGACGGTTATTTAAAAGAGTCAATGAGCATCCACCAGCGCTCTTCAAATCTTCAAGACAATTGACAGACACCAGTGCTTCCAAAATCTCCTCTGTAAATTAAATTCAATTATGGCATATTTTATCATTTAGAGTGGCAGGAACCTAAATTTCCGACAAGGGCCTGAAATCTGCAGTCAAGAAAATGCATTGCAACTAAGTAGTTATATGCTGAAACAATATGTGGCACTAATCACAGATGCTAATACATGCAAAGCTATTATGAGATTGCTATGCATGAGATTTCACTATTATTGCCCGTATAAGTCATATAGTGAGCAGCCGACAACAATATATAAATATTTTCAATACATTTTGTAATACAGTTTATGTTGATGTAAAATATTTGCAAGTTACAACATTTAAGACTGAATTAATATATTTGGAAAACTATCACAATTTTTATGTGATTGATAGTATAGATCAATATACACGTATAGTGGTCTCGTTTTTATATTTTTACTAAAGAAACAATAGTGTTTGTTACTATATAAATGGCTTTTGAATTATTTTCTGAAACACTTGTGTTTAATATTTATGTGACTTATAACTTTATAAAATATTTCAGTAATGTTTCACTTCATTTGAAATATTTTCTTTCTGTGGAATGTTATTGCCTGTAGAATATTACTTTATTTCAGAAACCTCTTTAAGTCAGGATTTAAATAGATTTTTTTTTATCCTTTTTTTACATTATTACTTAAGTTAGCACAAATTCTGTGTGTTCTCACAGAAATGTGTACCAGTCGATATTTTATACAGCACATTAGCCCATCTCCTGCCTACTGTTTATTGACTCTTCAAAGGTTCGTTGAAAATTGCTGTTGAAATATGAACAGGCATTATAAATGAAAGTTTTTCTTTTTTCAGACAAAACATCTTCCAGAATATATGTAAGACAAGCTGGAGAAGGTCTTTTCCATTAACACTGGAATGTGGAATTGATTTGTAAGCTAGAGAAACTACTAGCATATGCTCACAAGAACAATCAAGTGATATTAGCTGGTTTGGGAAGGTATACTGTGTAACAAACAGTAATTTGGGTCCAGTTATGTAATCCTGCCTAGAAAAGCAAATCAGTTATAAATTGTGTCAGAAAAAACATCATTTTTAGTGCTGATATTTATCTTTGAGCTTAAAGATGGGTAATTGCTATTGTGTCTTCAGTTTCAAGAAACAGCTTTCTGGCAGATTGCTAGTTAAAAGATTACTATTCATTGATTATACTTGGAACAAAAACCTTTAAATAGCTTATATACCTCAAACATATATTATCTTCATTTAGACATTTGGCAAGTGCTTTTATAAAGAGCAATTTACAATTCCATACTTACAAAAATGCCTAGGAGATATAAACTCACAACTTTGTGATCAGTAGGTCAAAGTCCAAACAAGACGCTGCTGGGATTTACAAGTTTTTAACTTTAAAATGTAACTTTTTTTAATAATAAATGAACTGAAAGATAAAAGACAAAAATTCCCCATTGTCATAGTATACAGTATTAAGTATCTCCTTGTTAGAAATGCAAGATTATTTGTAGTGGCATTGGTTCCTTTCACTGGAGGGTAGAAATATATCATTAGCTTGGCTCATTAAGATGAGCTCATCTGGGCTGAATTAGCCAGACTTTATGAGCTTGAATTTGGAAAGCCTATTCTTTGCTAGGAGCAAAACAAAAATTGAATACAGATAAGATATAATTTAAATCGAAAGAATTAAAATTTATAAAGTTAAATAATAATGACTCAAATACTGGGAAGTCATATAGGAGTCACATCAGTGTTGTGAAATATTGGCAACACAGTATGTATTATCTGCTTTTCTTGCCTGTGTTGGATGATTTAGATTTGTTCAAATGAATAAAGTCTAAAAAGATGTTTTAGTTTATGTTATATGTCAAATCCATCCGTGCTGTCCTTTGGGTAACATCTGGCCAGTGGATTCCCCCAGTTGGAATTAATGTTTTTAGGATTCCAGCTGGCTACAACACAGCACATGAAGAGTAATGGAAAAAATAAAGCTTGCCCATTTCAGTCAGAGGCTCTCTCGAAGGCCTGCCATATCTGATACTAGTTCTCCAGAGTTCTCCACAAACACTGATCACTTCTGTAATGAGATGATCCTGTTTTAAATGGACATTTTATACAGTAAAATGAAGAACTTTTAGATTGTAATCATTTGTGAAATCTAGTGTACAGTATATACACTGGGTAGCCGTCAGACCGTTTAATGTTACATACTTGAAGGTAGAAGGTAGTAAAAAGTCAAATACATAGATGAAATTGATCAGTCTGCCAAAATACTGTATAGGACTTGAATTTTAAACACAATCCACTTCCTCATGTCTCAGGTTACTTTCTGTACTCCACCTGCACTCAGAGGTAAACTGATAATGCTAAAATGCCCTTAACAAGCATATTTCCTCCATCGTTTGATTATGACCTTTTCTGGGTTTTTAGGAAGTAGTTTATCCTTAAATGTTAACAATGAATCAAGGGAAGTGAAGAGAATAGTTTGAATGGATTAATTTGCCTAGCATTAAAATGCCTAGCTCTCTATTCATAAGCATGTTGGAGAATTTCTGTAGAACTATTCTCACAGCATTCCATTTCTATAACCTGTGTTTGAATATTTTCCACCAAGCCTGCTACAGTGATACAGGAATTTCACAACGATGGTTGAAAATCTGTATGTTGGTCCCACAGCCACAAAGGATAGATTCATCTTTCTGTTTCCATTACAGATTTCCCGTTACTTAATGTGTAGTAACACAAAACTGGAAATTAGCAGCATAAATTCCTTCCAACGGCTGCTGCTCTGGGATGTCACAAAATATTTTTCATTTACCATTTTCAGATCAAGCATATGAAGTTGCTTTCCTTGATAAATTAAGTTCCAGACCATATAATGAGCTCCAGGTGATTGTGTATAAGCTTGGCTTAACCACATGGACTGGTCAGCACCTTTCCCAGACACCCTGAGGCCCACGGCTGATTAGTCCAGGCTTCAAAATCAGTCTTATATTATTACCTCCCCCAGGGTTTAAACTCAGACCTTTAAATATAGAGCAGACTTTGTTTATTTTACACTAAATACAGTATGCAACAGCACAGCTTTCTTTTGAAGCCAGGAAAAGCTTCCTGTCTCTGAGCTGATGTTTCCAATTCTCCAACCAGGCAGCACAGTAGAGTGGTTATGGTTTGTTAGGGACAGAGGGGCAAAGGGTCTGAATACACGTCTGCACCATGTTGTTGTAGCAGTGGGTGGGCAGGGAAATGATGCCGTTCTCTACTGTGCAGCTACTTAATAAATGGATCACAGCTCATGATTTAAGTACCTTTACTTCTGCAGAGTCCATCTGGTTCATATTAGTCCTTAAAAGCCATTTTACTGAAGGGAAAGTGTGTCAAATATTGCTGTCTGTTGACTTAATTAGTGGTTCATGAAGTTCAGTGGGATCAAAGGTGCTTGAGTGGCAGATTGCGGAGACCCACTGGAATTTTGCCAGTTGCTGAATTTTGGGAAGCATCCAAAAAATAATAATTTTGACTAATAATTTCACCAAAAGCAACATGGAAATTCTATGTAGATGTTTTCATCTTGTCTAAAATTACAATATTACTTGCTACCAATAATACTAGCTAGCTATGTTTGACTTAATCACATGGTAAGCATCATGTTTTAAACAATTTAAAGCTATACAGAGATCCAGAGATAGCTAAAGATATAAAAATAATATAAAGATATAAAAATGACATTTATTTTTTAAACCAAGAAAGGGTTAAGTCATTTGAGTACAGTGCATGCTTACGGTATGTAAAGTCATGCTGTAGCTCTGTCTATAGAGTTTATGTTAAGGTCATCACTGTTTGCTTCTAACATTTCACACCAATGGATCATGATGTTAACTGTTATGTCTGCCATGTGGCAGACACTTTCTGTAAATAGGTAGCTATGAAAAGAAACCTGAGGCTACTGTGTAGGTTTTTTTACATAATGAGAACCAAATGTCCATCAGTCTTGATGCTTGTATGCCAACCGTACATCCAACATCCATCTTATATACAAATATCGTCTTTAGTGGAAAATTAATAGTATTTCATTTTTTCAGTTAAAGTGTTCAGTTCAGTGCTTAAAATACATACCACTAATAATTTACACAAGTTGTCTATGGTGTGAAATTTTTAATAGAGGTCCTATTTTTAAAAGAATCTTCAAAATGTTTCAGAGGTTATTACTATGACAGGTCAAGAGAGAGGATTATGTGCTACTCATTCATCCAGCCTTTCGCTCTTGTTCAGATATAGAAGGAATTTTTGGGCAATAAAAACATAGTGCAGGTCGTGGGATCTACAGAATCTCCACACATTAAAGTTTATTTCCATACATACGGTGACCTCATTCACTCAAAACATCAGCGGGACTTCATGTGGGGCCGCAGAGGAAAAATAAATCTGTTGATTTAAGCTTGTGTTAATGGGTCATTTTCTAAAACATGCAGACCATGTTTACCCTCAAAGGCAAAGTTTGTCCTAAAAATCAGCAGATTATTTAGAAGAGGCATCATTTCTGTTGTGTTGATTACCTTTCTGTTACAGCAGCACTGACCTTAGTGCTAGCATTGTTGAATACGTTATTGTTTCTATAGCAACAGCTCATAAGTTTGTAAGGCAGATGCTGTACATAATTCTAAGCCTAAAATAAAAATTAAGCGTATGTATCAATGTATGTATGAATGTGAGTAGATAATTGTTTAACATATATAAACATATATCTCCAGTTGCAGTGCTTGTTGAAGTTTGTGTAAAATGACAAACTGCATTTTTTTGTTTTATTATACTCTAAACGCAACAAAAAAATGGATAAAAAGTTCAACGTGTTGTTCGTTAATTAAGACTAAATAATAATACTTGATATAAGAGGAATAATTCTCCATGCCATTCATGATTATTTTGTCCATGGTTTATTCTTTACGTGCAGTGGAGAGTGATATGTTTACGGTCGATTATACAGCACTCAGTACTGATGGCTGCAAATGCATTAATGCAGGAATTAATTAACCTCGGTGGATGAATACATTTGGTTGTAAAATCAAACGCCAGCAGGCAGCTGTGTGCAAAACTGGGTCAGCAACATAGTCCAGGACATTCCGCACCACAAACATCACACACTCCACAACAGAACTAAGCACAAGCTCAAGGTGACAACTACAGCGTAATGCCATAATACACAAATCAACACAACAACAGCAATGCAATGCAATAAAGACTTTATTTAATAAACAACATAACTCAGAGGAGCATGCTCTTTGGTGTTACTACAATATGCTTCTCATTTTACTTAATTCGAAACTGTGTAATTAATGGCACTGAAAAAAAAAACTGAATCAAACCATATTTTAATGGGTCTGTTTGCTGTTTGCTCTCAGAATATTTGTGTGTGTTTGTGAAATACATCATCAGCTCACTTGGAAGCACTCTTTTGGAGAGTTGATTTGTAGAATGAAACGCCTATAAAAGCATACTGGGAACAGAGTGAGTTCATCTGATGTGAAGACAGTGAAGTAATTTTTGGAAAACTTAAAGCTACGGTGTATATATATCATGGAGTTTTAGGGATTTGGAGACCTCTGTGGTGGATGCATGTAACTTCAGGAGGTTCACAAAACTTTTTTTTCGAATGTTAGCACCCTTTTTCTATGTGAAATAACTTGATGGTTGTGAAGCTACAAAGCTCCTTGCGAAGCTCCTCACTGTCAACATATCATACATATCAACTTTGTAATAACTAGCATGATACTAGACAATCTTGATGTTATGCATCAAAAATGAACATGTTTTAGCATGTTTTAAAGGAAGATAAGATGGAAAAACTAAGTAATGGTTAATAAAACTTGAACCTTAACAGAACAAAGAAAGTTGAAAGCTATATGTAACTGGTGAAATAATCGTGGCGAAAAAAGATGAATCTTGAATCTTAGTGGACGGGCAAAATAGAGATCAAGCATAACTCTGACTCATAAGGTTGTGTTCTTCTCCCAAAAACATTAACTATTGGTGGATGGTTGAGAAAGTGTACACCTGACCCTCAACAAACACAATATACTACAGATGCTGAGGCTGGGGGGAAATAGACAATAATATGTTCCATCAGCCTAGCTAAAAAAATCTCAATGGTCTCTACAGTAGAACTAAAGGCTTTTGTGCTACTTGCTTTAGACAGACAACCTACTGTGATCATACCATGGAATAGCGGAGACAGCTTGCTGTGCCCCTTAGTTCATTTCTTCTTAACCTTGTACAGACAGGGAGCTAGAATCCAGACCATGGAGTTGTTGAACAGTGGCCACTGTATAAAAACGCTGATCAGGCAAGTGTCAGGATTGGTAATAACAGTAACTCTACACTGAACAAACAGCAGTTAGAAAGCAACCAGCCCAGGACTGAAGAAACCACAGTTATAAGACACCCAGCTCATGTAATAAGTCATATGGGTGCCAAATTTGCTCTGTTTAAACCTCAAATACAGCACCAATCAACAAATTAGCATCAGAATCGCTAAAATCACCAGAATCATGTTCTATATTAATAAAGTGCATAAAGCGGGTGTCAGAGTGGAGTCTTATTTCCCTACTCCACATTGTCCTGGAAAGGTTTGGTGTAATTTTTGCCGTCAGGAAGACAGAGACCTATAAAAGCTGGTCGTCAGGGTTGCAGGGTTGTATCTCATTGTGTTGCTATGAGAAAGAGGTACAACAGCAGCACTGCCAAAAGCTGTATAAAGAGACAGGCATATTCTAGCCAGGATTATGTAGTGAAGGAGATGTTTTCCTCTCTTTTCCCTTCAAAGCCACACATGAGTGAAGTGTTTGTTTTGGCAGGGGTAGGACGACGGTAGCCTAGGTCGCACATGAAGGAGCTGAGGCCGAACGAATGGGATGCAGACGATACGGGGGCCCAGGAGGTAGGAAAGAGTGGGGGTTTAAATGGAAAACCAGGAGCAGTGTCAAATTCCTGCTTTTCATTTTCCCACTCCTTTCGTTATTTTTTTGAAGAACAAAGTTTTAGTGTTCCTCGTATCAGGACAGCAAAACCAATGTGATGTTATTAAAAATGTTAGCTTTATTTTTATGAGAGAACTCCGAAAATAATTCTACTTTCATAAGTCTTTCTTTCATATGAACTTTAAGGCTGTACAGTATGCATCACATTCAGATTATTCGCAGGATGTAAATGAAGCAGGTTGTAAAATTAGGAGGGCAAGTAAAAATCGAAACAAAACAAAAACCTGGAGTTAAAATAATGACGCCAATGTAACACTCTCGTTCATATTGAGTGCAGCTCTTAAAACTTCCACACATCCAAGCTGAGACAGAAGTTTTGAGTTGTATGTTCATACCAGTGCTGGAACAGAGTCAAGAGCAATAGTTGGGAGTGTGTACGGTGAGGATTAATCTGCTGTTTTCACATGTGCAAACACCGGAGTGCCCCTGAGCTGCAGTACAAATCTGCAGTGTTCACAGAAATACCGCTATGAACGTCACATGCAGAAAAAAAAACAGATATAACTATGATTGTTGTTCTAAAAAGAATATGTGGGAAGCTGTGGGAGCATTATGTGCTTAATCAGATGATGTGAAAGTGGCATACTGACTGATAAATAAACCTCAATCGCAGTAGTACATCTGGGGGAAAAAACAGGAAGTAAAATCTCATTTAATGAAGCTGATGCCATGTCTACAAAATGATTCATCTTGAATTTGTTTCTGAATCAGTAGTGTCTGCTTTTTTTGTATTACTTATCGTGAGATCACCATAAGCACAAATGCTCTTCATAGAGATTCTAAAACCTCCTACATCCAGGACTCCTGATCCTTAACTGGGGTTTGAATCATAACTGATTACTTCTTCGATCGATGGAATCTGTGGATGTATTTGTTTCTTAAGAAGAAGCCTTTCTCATTTTTTTGCAACATATACCTTACAGTACAGTGAAATTCTTTCTTCACATATCCCATCTTTGGAAGGCGGGGTCAGAGCACAGGGTCAGACATGATACATCGATCCTGGAGTAGAAGGAGTTAAGAGCATTGCTTCCATGGTAGCTTGGCAGTGCTAGGGCTTGAACCCTGAACAACAACCCAGAGCCTTAACCACTTGAGTCACAACTGCTCCAATCTCTGTGTAACAATTAAGGATGAGAAAGAAAAATATTGAATCCAGATGTGTGAGGTTTAGTGAATATTTCAGTCTAGCAGGCAATGGATGGGACACAGACAACAGTCCAATGAAAAGACAGAGTCAGCAATAATAAATCTGTGAACATAATAATAACAGACCGGTTGGCAAGAGTTCATGTCAGATCTAAGAAATGAACCTGAAGTAAATACAGCAACTAGTTTAGACCAAAAAACCAACCAAAAAAGATGGTTAGATTTTTGGTGTCATGGAACGGATAATGGATTTTCCTACATAAAAATGTAGCTTTCAGAGAATGACGTCTGCTCTGATGCTCAGCATTAAACCACCAATAGCCATGATGTCACTTGTGGCCCTGAGTTTTTATGGGGGTCCCTGAAACATTGCCAAATTACGTCCCATGTTGACTTTCTCTGTGGCTGAAAAGTTAATCAACACTTTTGTATTTTCACGTCTTGACTACTGTAATGCTTTGCTGGCTGGAGTTCCTAAAGCTACCCTAAGTAAATTACAGTTGGTACAAAATTCAGCTGATAGAATTGTGACTAGGACCAGTGCAAGGGAGCACATTACACCTATCCTGGAAAATTGCACTGGATTCCTGTTAGTTTTCGTATTGATTTTAAAATTCTCATGCTCACTTATAAGGCCTTGAACAATTTGGCCCCTCAATATTTGTGAGAGCTGTTAACCCCCTACATACCTTCAAGTGCTCTACGCTCTTCTGAAGCTGGTCTTCTAACTGCCCAAACAACACGGCTAAAAACTATGGGTGATCAAGCTTTTTCTTCTTTGGCTCCCAAACTGTGGAATTCCCTGCCCTCAGAAATTAGGAATGCTGAATCCCTGGGTGTTTTTAAATCCCATCTTAAAACATACTTATTTATCTTTTTGAACACACAGGGATGCATAACATACTTAGAGAAAAGCACAATCAGCCTTCTTCTGCATAAACCCCAACATTTGATAGTCATAGTGATTGACAGGGAAGAGACAGTATGCTATGCTTTACATGAAAGAGCATGCCCAATATTATGCCCATGCCTACGTAATGTAAAGATACAAACTAATATCTATCTAGATACAAACTACTATCTATCTAACATTTTTAGGCACTTATCCTGATTCTTTCTAACAGTCTCTGGATAATAAGACAACCTCTTGGAAAGCTACAAGAATCGTATTGGAAATGGCGATGCATAAACAAAACATGTGGTTTTTTGTTTGTTTGATTACGGCAGAGGAGAGAGAAAGCCTTTCTATCATGACAGTGGAAAAAGTTACAGACATGGAAAGTGTAAAGCAGGTAAATATGCAGGTTATTTCTGCAACTTTAGTTCTATTATTAGAGCATCTGCATTGTGTAATCTATCAAACAGCATCTGCGATGTTATGTGTAACACAGCCAAGAGTTTATTGGGATCGTCTCGTAGAGTGTGAGAGTGCGACGAGGTATAATTTTATAATACGGCTGTAATTGCACAGTGAACAAGAGGCTTAAGTCTGATCCATAAAACCTTTTAGAATTGGATCCAAGATGTTAAGCACCGGCTTCCGCATAAAGACACCAGGAACGGTCGGCTGAAACGGCTGCCATTTAGCTCTGAGTCATTTCTCTGAAGTAGTAAATACCAAGTCAGAACACTAAGGCTACTGTAAAAATTGTTGTAATCTGGTGGTAAAACATATTAATGGCATGGTAAAGAACGACAAATTTGTCCCAGAAGCATAATCAGGGTGTGGCTCTATACTCTTTTTGTATTCGCAGTATGTAATATGAGAATAAGGTATGATGTTCTATTAATATAAAGAGCCTTTGAAGTAAGGCGTGACAAGGGACAATGAGATGAAATTCTGCTTTACTGAGGTGTCAGTTTACTTTCACAGTCTGTTTGCAGAAAGACACAGATCATTGAACCGCATGGACACCAATGGACTGCCTCTCATGCTCATTGTTGATGTATCATGTTAACTGGCTATATGTTTATGCCGTTTGGAATTTCTGCCTTCTACAGTGAGTATTTCATTATGCAATTTAAACGCAGTTCGTTAATTCAGATGTTCTTCGCGTTCTAATTCATCATTCCGTTGGGTTGACTCCTTGATCTGACTTCACTATTCTTAAAAAAGAAGCAAACTTCTGCTGATGGGGCAATGAGTCAAGTCAACTTTCTTTTAAAAGGAGAAGTCTGCGATAAAAACTGCTCATATGGGGAAAAAACCTTTACAGCTCTATCTTCTTTACATTGGCTTTATTCATTCATGAATTCCTTCATCTTCCTGGTCAGGATCATGATGGATCTTGAGGGACATTTTATGTGAGAAGGGAATACAGGACATAGCCAGAATAACGGATGGAACACTAGTCCATCTTGAGACCCCATTCTCACACGCTCGAGGTGTAAGAATCGGACTGTTTTCTACGTGCGTTTGTTTGAAAGGCAATGATTTAAATGCATTGAAGCACCAATTATAAATCAACTACTAACTACCTAATTTTAGGTATATATATCGTCATCATCATCATCCACATAGGAGTGTAATTAGTGTAATAAAAAGATAAAAAAAATAATAATGAATAGAAAAAAGCAGTGTTTAAGTAGATAAAAAAGACTATATCAAAATAATAGAAATAATAAAAAAATTCAGAAAATAAAAAATCCAACCGTGAATTCTAAAATAATGGAACAAAACAAACAAAAATATATTAATGCATGCATAAAGTGCATGAGCTGGATTGCGCAGTTCAAACATATGACATACTATTTTGGTGCTCCAAACCTCAGCTTGTACACACAGCTTGTCAGGAAACAAAAAACAGAAGAGAAAGTTTCTTTTTTCCAAGTATATTTACTTTTATTTTTTGTTCAGACTTGCAGATGAGGATCGTTAGACTAAGAAGTTCGTCAAGACTAAGCTGTGTCTAATAGGTGAGTACGGTGTACGGTGTACACCAGACACTGTATTACTGATATTTTTCCAGGATAGTGCAGCAAAATTGTGTATTCAAGAGTCATTTCTGAGGTACTAGAGCGGGAATAATGCAAACACAAATGCAAATGTGGGTGTGTGTGTGAACTTTACCTTTAGGTACCTTTTAAGTCCTGCTTTAGGTGTGAAGTTCGATCATCCAGGATAATATGTCATGACACAATGTACTATCAGTTTTCTAAATACGGATTTGAGGTTATTTATTCAAATTAGGCTATTTCGGAATTCACAAAGATCTAAAAAAAACAATGGGTAAACGTCAGTTTTACTGAATCCAGTCAATAGTTCAGCCTTAAAAGTCAAACATTGTGAAATTCTGTGAGAGAGCGTCGGACTGAAAATGTGTTTCACTGATAATGATCGGTTCTATTGATCTGTCCGAACAGAGATAATGTAAAAATTTGATATTTGCTAAGCCAGTGGAGGAAAACTGGTTCAGGTCTAAAACACAGTGAAAAAAACAGATGTGTGTATTTTAAGACGTTAAAATACTGTTGCTGGGCATTTCATGTTTATATTTCCTCTGAACTTATACGAATATTTGAATATTTATATATGTACATAAGCTCCAGGACTTAATTGCTGCCTACTGAATTGAGGAACATCTTTGTTATGACCTACAGTTAATATCTGAACATTGACAAGTTCATAATAAAGTAAATGGAATGAAATAACGACACTTTCGGCTTTAATTTACACCCGAACAGCGTGAACAGCACAAATTCCTTAACCTTGTTAATGGACAAATATTTATTATTTTGACTGAACAGGAAAGGCTTAGAAGTAAGAGAGAGTTAATTATTAAACTTGTAATATTATTAGTTCTTAGTACATAAATACTAAAATATTATAAAATATAAAGTAAATACACCAAATATAAATGTTTTAGAAACACACACACACACACACACACATATATATATATATATATATATATATATATATATATATATATACATATATATATATATATATATATATATATATATATGTATATATATATATATATATATATATACAGTATCTTAAAACTGTAGCCTATAAAATGATCAAAGCATTCAAATGAAGTCTATAGTACTTTACACCAATTCCTGGTTTCACGAAAGCATTAATCCATGCACAGTTAGTGGTGGTTACTGGGCTGCTGATTAATTTTAAATCACAGTATCGGCTCTAACAGTGTGAGCAGAAGCGCTAAAGTGGTTTTTTTCATTCTCACTTCCCTTCTCCGTGCACCCTTACAAATTCCTTCATATGCAAGCAATTTATGGCACCTTGCTTAATGCTTTGCCTTTTGCTGGAGTGTTCCTCGATGTCCCTGATAGTGCCATGACCAAAAAAAGAAGTAGGTTGTTGATTGCTGTTGATGAATATCTCTAACAGGTTGCCTGTTTTAGCTTTTATCAGCATCTAGGAAATATTACCACAATACGGTAAACAATACGGTATACGGCTTCCTTTTAATCTTTTGTATTTATCCACAGCAACCTCACAACTAATGGAGCCCACAGAAGAAACATCGACGAGCCTGGTGAATTTCAGGAACTTGACTAATTCCTCGTGTTCCCGTAATAATGTCGTAAAGACGACGGTTTTCCCCGTTCTCTATTCTCTTCTTTTCCTGCTAGGAATCACCCTCAATGGTCTAGCAGCATGGGTGTTTTTCAGCATCCCGAGTCGCTCGCACTTCATCATTTACCTCAAGAACATTGTGGTGGCTGATATCTTCATGACTCTGACTTTCCCGTTTAAGATCCTGTCTGACTCAAACATGGCCTCGGTTAGTCTCCGCATCTTCGTCTGCCGCGTTTCTTCCGTGGTTTTCTACCTTACCATGTACATCAGCATCATTTTCTTTGGCTGTATCAGTATTGACCGCTGTAAAAAGACTCTCTACCCTTTTGTTGTCACCAATTCTAAACAGCTGGCCCATAGGAAGCTCCTATCAGCTGGTATCTGGGTGGCCATGCTGGTGCTTTCTCTCCCTAACATGATTCTCACCAGCAAGATGCCTAAATCGGACCAGTTTAGCTGCAGTAGCCTGAAGACCGAGCTGGGATTAAAGTGGCATGAAATAGTCAACCACATCTGCCAGGTAATTTTCTGGGGTAATCTGATAGCAGTGGTGGTGTGTTATATACTCATTTCCAAGGAGCTCTTTAAATCCTTTGCACGGACTCGCATTCTGAGTACGGCAGCTGAGAGCCAGCAGAGGAAGAAAAAAGTGAGAGCTAACGTCTTCCTAGTTCTCGCAGTGTTCTTCATATGCTTCGTGCCGTTCCACTTCGCCCGAGTTCCTTACACCTTGAGCCAGACGAGGGAGCATCATTTCGACTGCAGACAGAAACTTATCTTCTTCCAGGTGAAAGAGAGCACACTGTGGCTGTCCGCTCTGAACTCTCTTCTAGACCCGCTCATCTATTTCTTCCTCTGTAGGTCCTTCAGGGACTCGCTCTTCAAAATCCTACATCTCTCGACCGGGAGGTGCGGAACATCTCTGTTCAGTGTGGACACTCCTGCTGATAGCAACCCTGTGGGAAAACGTTCAACACAAATATAGTAAAGTTTTCCCTGTGTGACTCTTTTACAAATGATCCTGAATGTGAATATTATAAACCTCTGATAATGTTTTATAATATAGAGAAATTTATGCTATTTGTGTATTTTTGCTATGAAAATTAAATCAAGGAAAAAAAGTCAATTAGACACTTTAATCTTTATATTCTAAATAAATCAGTAGATTAAAAAAGGTTTATAAATCCGATTAAAATGTGAAAAAAAAAATTTCTAATTAACCAATTTTAATGACTGACTTGCTTGACGTTTGCATCTATTTCACTAAATACTTCTTTAAATATCATTAAAACAGCCCACCATGTTGTGGTTGTTGTTTTTTTATTTTTATTTTCAGGAAGTGTTTTTACAGAGACTTTATTTTCCATAACAGCAGCTCTGACTTCAGTTTCACGGATGTTCCATGACATTAAATGTGACTATAATCAGATAAAAAGGCTTCTGTGTTGTTCTTGTAATGATTATCACAGAAAAGCATTTTCTGGAAACTTACTGATCATCGGACAAGACACCGTTCATTCATCTGTATATCTTGAATGACAGGTGTCTTGTCCAATGACCTTTAATGATAGAAAAAATATAGAATGTTGTCAATTATACTACATATTCTGTTGTCTGCTGCTTGCGCTGTGGAAATGAGGTTATTATGAATGGTAATGAAAAAGGAAATGAAAACAGGAAGAAAGCAGGAAGCACTATCAATTTCTATTTCTGGTCCTGAGCACTGCTTTTGGTGATTTATACGGTGGCCGAGAAGTGCAAAACAAATTAACAAATCCGAAAACACATTAACAAATCCGAAAACACAATGACAAGTCAGACAACCCGGAAGAGGTTGGTACCGTTTTTGAATGGAAACTTACCGATCATTGGACAAGACACCTGTCACTCAAGATATACAGGTATGGAATCTTATGTGTAATGTGTAAGGTTCTCCGTTTAAATATAAGAAAATAACAGAATTAATCCACAGGAATCCATTCCAACTTTTCCTTGCGGCAGACTGTTGAACTTCATGTATACCTTGAGTGACAGGTGTCTTGTCCAATCACAAACTATACCAACATCTTCCGGGTTGTCTGAATTGTCGTTGTGTTTTCTGATTTGTTAATGTGTTTTCGGATTTGTTAATTTGAAAACACATTAACAAATCCGAAAACACAACGGCAAGTCAGACAACCCGGAAGAGGTTGGTATAGTTTGTGAATGGAAACTTACCGATCATCGGACAAGACACCGTTCATTCATCTGTATATCTTGAGTGACAGGTGTCTTGTCCAATGATCGGTAAGTTTCCATTCAAAAACGGTACCAACCTCTTCCGGGTTGTCTGACTTGTCATTGTGTTTTCGGATTTGTTAATGTGTTTTCGGATTTGTTAATTTGTTTTGCACTTCTCGGCCACCGTATAAATCACCAAAAGCAGTGCTCAGGACCAGAAATAGAAATTGATAGTGCTTCCTGCTTTCTTCCTGTTTTCATTTCCTTTATCATTACCATTCATAATAACCTCATTTCCACAGCGCAAGCAGCAGACAGCAGCTCATGTTTTTATATGGAAGAATACTTTAACTTTAAAGCCGTTTAAAAGATATCACACTTTACAAACGACACATGAATCAACAACAACTTGAGAAAGATTAATGTGCTGTCAGTTAGTGACCACAACTGGTGAAAGAGGAACTCAGGCAAATTATGGTTGCTTTTTATCACTAATTATTACACCAGAAGGCTTTAAAGGAAAAGATAGAGCTTAGGGAGGTTAAATCATTTCCTGGAAATGCATCAAATATGTAGTGGTATTTTTTTTTATTGTGCATGGTCATGTGGTTTCTAATGCACCAAAATAAGTTCAGCAGTTGTTATTGCCACCAACAGAGAAGTTGTCATGTCAGGGGTGTGTTTCCTCACTCAGTTGAACTGTTAACTAGACTTGCTTCACAATCGAGGTGACAGATGAACGAGTGACACGCATGACACCAGAACAGTCGACACGCTCACGTCTTTAAGAGGTAGGTGAAATATTCTTTTGTGAAAATCTTATATATATATTTCAGATTGTTCTTTTTATTTTATTTGTAAATCTCAAGTAGCTTACTTTAACAGAGAGGGAAATTTGTCCTTAAATTTTTCTGTTTTTTTTTTTTTTTTAATTAATAAAATAAAAATAATATATTGAATCTCATCTATTGGACATGTGTTCCTGCCTTACAACCAGGAAACTTGGATAAAGTGAATGATGTATCTATCCTTCATTTAATTAGCACTGTCTAATATCAGTCCAAATTTATCAGCAGTAAAAGTGGCACCTTTGAGACACCCAGTTTTGCTCTGTACATAAATGAGGAAAGCAGGGAAAGATTGAATTAAATCATCATGCGTGCGTTCCTTTGAGTGAGATACCTTTAAAGGTTGCTCAGAAAATGGTCAGTAATCTCGCTGGTGGTCCAGAAACAGGATCCCACACCTTCATTGCTGGAGTTTGGGATAAATTCCCAGGCAGGGAACCAACCCAGCCACTGAGGGGTTCGCTCTCAGTTCTGGACACAAGGCTGGATGAAATTAAAGGGTTGAACCTTGAAAACATCTCTGAACGACTTCGGCGACAACGGCGACTGAATGTCCGTTGATACATAGATGTGCACGTAGTTATGAATCTGTGAATCTTTTATGTCTCAGTGCCTTTGCCAGAGTTCACTAATCTGAACCACTGAACCAAGATCACACGTTGCAACTATACAGTTTTTCACATTTTCGCAAACTACGCTACAATTTTTAAAAACTACATCTAGTTTGTTTTAATTATATATCTTTTTTAAATAAAGATATCTCCTTGGGTGTCTCAGAGATGTATTCGACTCATACATGGATGTCTTGAAGTATCTCTAGCGCCTCAATAATTTTTAGAATGCTACACTGGCAGATTCGTTTCAAGGTTAATCACACAACTAAGAGAGATACTGTAAGATCATTAAGGCTGCTCTATTTGCAAATTCATGATCATTATCTTGCAAATGACTTTACTAACAGCACAGAATGCATTTTTTTTGTAAAACACACACACACACACACACACACACACATCCCTCCAGCATTCATTAAAAAGAGATTTTTACCAAAGTGGGAAATCTTTATTTTTTATTCATTCATACGCACTTTAGATTGTTAAAGAGACTGGGAAAAAATGTTTTGTCGAAAAGCGAGTATCCAATGCAGGTATATTCATCCTATATTTGTTTTTTAGGTTTAACCATGGCTTCAAACACAACCACTAATTCAACTAAACCCGTTGAGGATTGTGGGATTAATATGAAGGTGTGGGAATTAGCGCTTCCCAGCCTTTATTTCGCTATTTTCCCACCTGCCCTTCTGCTGAACCTTGTAGTAGCTTGGATATGTTTACACCTCAAAACCAACTCTAATTTCATGGTGTACCTGAAGCACTTGGTGGCAGCTGACCTCCTCATGACCGTGACCTACCCCATCCGTGGTGCCAGCGAGCTCCCGGGAGCTTCAGCCGGACTGCATGCTTTCGCCTGCCGATTCTCCAGCGTCTTTTTCTACCTGGCCATGAACATGAGCGTGATTTTGATGGGACTCATCAGCCTTGACCGCTACCTGAAGATCGTGAGATCTGGAGGAAGTCTTCTATGTCAGAACCTGCTCTTTAGTAACATCCTCTCATTCTTTTTCTGGTTTGCATTGATCAGCTTCAATACGTTGCCGATTATAATCACGACGAACCAAGACCCTACCAATAAGCCCGGAGAGTTCTGCATAGCCATGAAATCTGAACTAGGACTTGCTTGGCACGAGGCAGTCATCATAATCAGCAAAGTCATATTTTGGGCCGTGTGCATTTTGAATGTGTTCTGTTATACCTTCATTGCAAAGACAGTTTTGGAGTCATACCAGAGGTCTCGCGGCAACAACGACAAGCGGAAACGTAAAGCGAAGCTTCGTGTTTTTCTGATTCTTCTCGTTTTTTTTATCTGTTATTTACCATACCACTCCATCCGAATACC
Source organism: Tachysurus vachellii (assembly GCF_030014155.1). Lineage (NCBI taxonomy): Eukaryota > Metazoa > Chordata > Actinopteri > Siluriformes > Bagridae > Tachysurus > Tachysurus vachellii. Next base: position 15,994,741 of record NC_083460.1, read on the forward strand.
TTATACTAATCTACAGGTTCAAGCTAGTAGCACATGTTACAAGCAAGCACTTAGAATTGGTAAGGACTTCACGCTCTGGCTCTCAGCTATAAACGTCTGCCTGGACCCCTTGATCTACTTTTTTCTCTGCCGGGATTTCAGGGAGAGGTTTTTGGAGATATGTGCCATAAAAAGTCTTTTTCCATCCTTTCGAAATAAAAAAGATGCATTTCAGTCCACAGATACTTCACAGCAAGCTTAATAGAAAGTTGTACGGCTGCAAACAGTGAGAATGTGTTTTTTTGTAAATAATCAGCATGGCATGAGTGCTTGTGAAGTGAAATGGTGTTGAAACCTCAACAGGAAGCTCAAATTTGAGACCTCACTTTAGAGACCAAAATATAGCTTTTTTACTCAACAGTGTTTGTATTATATAAAAATTTCACTGAAGGTTTTTTGTAATGTCAAATGTAATGTTTTTTTTACATTTTTTTTATTGGACAAAATGTCTAAAGGTCTAAGAGCTGAGCTGCAGTATCTGTGAAAACCTGACGCAATGACTATAGCAGTTCAGAAATATTTTGTTTTGCTAATGTATGGGCTACTATGCATTAATAAGAATGTAATTGTGTTTAATTTAGACATTGCTGCTTTAGCTACTGGATTTGTATTTTAATTCATGAAATATATACAATAAAGTTTTATTCTAATTACATTTTATTATATGAATTATTAATGTTACAGTTGTTAGAGGTATTCCATATTATTATTATTATTATTATTATTATTATTATTATTGACTTAGTGTCTGTTGGTGTGAGCTGATCAGCTCTATTTTCTTTCTCTTCTTTCTTTCTTTTTTCTTGAGTCATTTTCTTGATCGCTAATTTTACTTTACCTCAGATGAAATATTCTACCTAGAGTAGCAGTTCTCAAGGCACCCAAGTATTCAAGGCAGTGTGTTTAGAACTAACTCCACCATTGCTTAGATCTTGTTCTTCAGTCACAGGAGGTCTGTAGGTCAGTATACAGTAAAGACACATAACTCCAGAGAGACATAAAACATAGTGTTTGTTTTTCTCTTCTTTGCTTCCAAGATTTATGGACCATAACTTTCTTAAACATTGTCACCATGGACACACTTTACCACATGGGACTTTAAAACATCAATGGTAACTAAAGTACATAACCAAAACAAAAAAAGTTTTAGGTATTAACAAAACAGTACATAACACATAAGCCTCTATTATTTATTACTTGAAGGTTAAGACTTGTTTTAGCGCTTGTTTTTCAAAAACGGTACATTTACATAACACTAACACCACACAGCTAATGCTCAGATATCAGATATCACCGTGTATATGTGTATTATGCAAATTTTCAGTAGATAATAAAATTTGAATGGTGGCCATTTGCTTATTTTTCTAACAGGCAGGGTGTTTTTTTGACTGACGCCTCAGTCTAGCAGCATTCAGTAATACTTACACCACACAGTAGAGAGCAGGCTCCAGTCTACTCACCCAGTCACCGGCATGGCAGGTTCACAGCAACAGGAACATATTAAAATTAAATCCCTGTTGTAACAGAGGTGTTTATGTACAAGCATCTGTGATGTATAGGGAAATTGGAGGCCTTGTGGATTTTCTGGGTCTACTATAAAGTTTCAATAAGTACGTCCAATCCATCCAGTCTGCTTTTTTACATCAATATTGAGGTAATGTATACAATACTTTCATAACAGGAATGAAATGTTACACTACAGATCAAAAGTATGTGGCCACCAACCACAATGAGTGAGTTCAGATGAGTAAAATCAAGAACATAGCCATGCGGTTGTAGCAAGAAGTGAGAAACGCCACCGGAGCCGGACATCAGACCCGGATCTCTAAATAAAAAACCTTGATGTCACGGCTTCTTGCATATCGGATCACCAGTACACGTGCTCTAAGATCGATACAATGACTAACAACCACAAAGACTACATGGCAAGCTTATATTGAGCTGTGCATCAAGAGAAATTAGGGACAGCTGAAAAAGCAGGAAAACACATTAGTAAAGGGCGTGGCACTGCCCACATGGGAATAAACACAATATATACTACATAAATAATCTGCTTGCCAGAAACCACCACCAGAACCACCCCAAACCCTGGTCTGGCAAGGTTTGTCTCATTAACCTCTGACAGCAATCACCATAGATATACACTAGCAGTAGAATGGGCTATACAACTCTTCAAACTTTAAACATGGATGCCATTATTGGCTCAATGGTCAGTTCATGAAATTTGTGCCCTGCCACTCTCCTTTGCCAAAGTCAACAGTAAGTGCTACTATTGTGACAGGGTTTTGGAATGGGATCTCCAACAAGATCGGGCAGGTGTAATAGTCCACATACAAACAAAAGCTCACTTACGTTTGACCATATAGTGTATTGTAAAGGCTTGCTGATAAAGTGCAAAGATGGCCTCTATCCATCCTCTACATCGCACACACACTCACACGCCCTTCATACCCATTTACACACTACAGACAAGTTCTACTCCTCTGCTGAACCTTGTAGTAGTTGGATATGCTTTCACCTGACGATTCTGCAGCATCTTTTTCTACCTGGCCATGAACATGAGCGTGATTTTGATGGGACTCATCAGCTTTGACCACTATCTGAAGATTCTGAGATCTTGAACTTAACTAGGATTTAACATGAGACAAGTCAGTGATGCCAATCTGCCTTCAAAGTATGTCTTTGGACTTGGGGAGGAAACCAGAGAACCCTGAGGAATCCCCAGTGGCACAATGAGACCCCACAAACTCCACAAATGACAGAGGCAGGGATCGAAGCCCTGACCCTCGATGTGTGAGGCATTGCATTTTCCCTACCATTCATTTGCACATTTCTTAATAGGTTAATTTCATTAGCTTAATTACCTGCTGCTTTTACGATACGTTCATATAATTGCAACTGACAGCAATCTGTTATTCACCTATAAAACACAATCTCTACTTTAATAGTGTATATTATTTACTGACAGAATTTCTAGGTTCAAAGAAAAGTATGTGCTTTTCTAAAAGTACGGATAGTTTAAAATCACACTTTTATATTTCTAATGTGTGACTTGGTGGTAATGATGTAATTTGATAAGGTATTACATCAGGGACAAAAATGCTGAAATAATTATCACTTCTATCTTGTCATGTAGGCAATAAAAAGACTGTGATAACTCAAAGGTGAAGCCAAAGACTTACAGGAAGTGTAAAGAAAAAATAGTAAGCAAAATTACAGAATTTAGAGCTGTAATTTTAAAAAATTAAGAAAAAGAAGAAGAAGAAGAAGAAGAAGAAGAAGAAGAAGGGTGTGCTTGGGGCAAATAGGAATAGGAAAAATCTACAAGAGGAAGCTGTGGTATGCAGTCTAATGATGACCACTGCTGGTGGAAGCAAGAAGATCTACCCTGCAAGTATACAGTATATATAAACAATGAATATATATTGTTCAAAATAATTCTAAACACTCCTGTTAAAATGGCATGGCTTATTTTGTAATAAATATATAAATAAACAGATAATTTATTATATATTTTTTATTGATACACAAATTAATAAATATATTAATGCATACATTGATAATAAATAAATAAATAAATAAATAAATAAATAAATAAATAAATAAATAAATAAATACGTCAGAACTTTTTCCACTCTCAAATGTGAAATTACAAAATTAAAAAAATATCACATTCAATCTCATGGCCAGAAGTAATTAACATGCAGCTGTCATCAGTGACATTGTTCTGATTAACCCCAAATCTTCTTCATCAGATTGCTGAAGCCATGGTCTACAAAGAGCTTGCTGAAAACTTGTTCAGCACTTCAAACGAAAATGTTCCAAATCAATAAATTTGGGCATTCGTTATCTTTGTGTTTAAGATATTTGGCTACTGATTGGAGAAGGTTGTGAGTTTGAATCCCAGGTCCACCAAGCTGCCACTGCTGGTCCCTTGAGCAATACCCTTAATACTCAATTGAAATAAAAATAACTATAAAAATCTAAGCCACTCTGGATAAGATGTGTTAGCCTAGTGGTTATGGTGTTAGACAACTGATCAGAATGTTCTGAGTTCAAATCTACCAAGTCCACCAAGCTGCCAATGCTGGGTCCCTAACCCTCCTGGATAAAAGTGTCTGCCAGATGAGTACCATGCATGAACTAATCACAAATTAGTTATTTAATAAGTAAATATCACTACATTTTGGTCTGTTAATGTAAATCAAACATTAAGGGGAGTATCCTGAGACATCTAGAGATTTACTAGCTTCAGCTGGAATCACCCGCTTCTTTGAGTATACAGACATACTAAGAGGAGATGCCAACTACATGTGGTCTTTAAGGACAAAAAACCCCTCATAAATACAACATTAATACAACTGTATATTAAATTAGCATATGTTTAGAATCACACCGGGGGGCACGGTGGCTTAGTGGTTAGCACGTACGCCTCACACCTCCAGGGTTGGGGGTTTGATTCCCGCCTCCGCCTTGTGTGTGTGGAGTTTGCATGTTCTCCCCGTGCCTCGGGGGTTTCCTCCTGGTACTCCGGTTTCCTCCCCCGGTCCAAAGACATGCATGGTAGGTTGATTGGCATCTCTGGAAAAATTGTCCGTAGTGTGTGATTGTGTGAGTGAATGAGTGTGTGTGTGTGTGCCCTGCGATGGGTTGGCACTCCGTCCAGGGTGTATCCTGCCTTGATGCCCGATGACACCTGAGATAGGCACAGGCTCCCCGTGACCCGAGGTAGTTCGGATAAGCGGTAGAAAATGAGTGAGTGCGAGTGAGTAGAATCACACCCTCCAGCGTCACCCAAATGAGGATAAAGTTCCCCTTTAAGTCTGGTTCCCCTCAAGGTTTCACCATCCAAGGGAGTTTTTCCTCACCACAGTTACCTCAGGCTTGCTCATTGGGGATAAATAAAAAACACATTTAAATATATCTAATATTAATCTTGAATTTTTGTATTATATTAATCTTTATATTAACCTTTTGTTTTATGTTTTGAGATGATGTCTATTGTTAAAAGCACTATATGAATAAATTTGAATTTGAATTTGAATTAAGTATTCATCATTTCAAATTTGCATATGTTGTTTTTCCATAAGCTGCTGCACGCGCAAACATCACTGGCTGGACGTTCGTCATTTACACAGAGTCTCTGTATGTAACATGTACAGTACTTAAGGTCACTATTCCCACATGAATACATAAAGTTTGTGTCCTAGTTAAGATTAGTTCTTCATTAGTCTGTGATTCGTACATGCCTTAACTCATCAGTAGTTTAGAGGCTTAGCTAGTCATTAGTGAGCGGGATTAGTATTGTAAAGTGTTACTAAAAAACTGGTGTTTACAGCAGAGTGGTTTTACATCAACAAACCCAGTCCACTTCTGTATTCCTGTGAACAGTCTTAAAGAGGAACCTCATCAAGATTTACAAATTATTATTTTAACATTAAATCTATTGTTAGCAGTTGCTGCAGCGAGACGCAAACAAACCTAGCCAGTCGTCGGACATGATATTCTAAGTCACCATTGTGTTTATTCTGTTTTTTATCTAGTTATATACTGTATATAAATGGGTAGAAAAAAGACTGTATCCAAAAACAACAGCATGCTATCAGGGTGCAATTAATATTGATACCGATATCTAATAACACATCACTGTTATCATAGACATTAAGATTTAGACACAATGTTATGTTTTCTAGTAGTGTTTCCTATAGGGTTTTATTCCTCTTACAGCCAATTGTCTTTGTTTTTTTTTTTAATTAAAGAATAACCGGTAACATTTTTATCCAATTATAGTTACATGTAATTCTGTGAAATATCCATGAAACACGTTTGTTCCTGTTATTAAATTCATTATTAACATTCGTTCCTTATTATCAGTTTATGTAAAATGAAAGCAACTGATTTACTATTGAGTGTTACTGGTAAATTCTGGCATTGGAGACTCCTTCCATAATAAATAGCTAAATAAAATCGTTAAAGAAAGCTTCATCGTTTTTATTTGTAAATAAATAACATTAGGCTTCAGTTGTGCCTGTGCTTTGCAGCAGGATCTATCCTCAGAGCCACCATTCTAAAAAATAAATCAATATCTAATGTCTAGCCGGATTTATAAAATTCAGTAGCACTGTGGTATATTGTACATCATATCAGTGAGGGCAAAAGTAAAATTTAGAGCATGGGTTAAAAACCTTTTGTACTTCTGTGTATTCATAAAAATAGAAAATGTACATGACCTAAAATTTTTATCAGAGGAGCAAACACAGAAACACGCATGTATACACATGTACCCACAGACAAACTGGTGGAGGGGAGGGGGTGGTGGTTGGCGTAGGTTGCATGTGAATACACTGAGCTGACCACAAACAGCTGTGTGTCTTACAGATATCAGTGTGCACTTGCACAAGCGCTCACATTGCATGCACCCGAAACACACTTTCTCTCACTTGTCTGTTTTTCCAGACAGTGAGAAATCCTTTTACAGATACTGCATGTATATATGGCCTTGTTTCCAAGAGATAGCAAAAGTGGCGGTTCCTGAAAAGACGTCACGGCCCAAAGTTGTGCAGCATCACATATCACCTCTCGGTCTATTGACACTTATGCAAATGAGTAAATAAAGTCGGGCATTAAGCAGAACCAGGGTCCACACTGAGACAAAGAACAGGAAATGGAACAGGATGGGGATAGTCACCCTGGCACTGCCATGGCAGACCTATTGTAATGAGAAAGGAAGTCTTTATGGGGCCACCAGTAGAAAGAACAAGTGTGTGTGTGTGTGTGTGTGTCATGTTTGCATGTTTATATCTGTGCAGCACAGAGGGATAGGCAAAGCGTGAATGGGAGGTCTCAGGCATTTAACAATTTTCATGTAATAGTTTCAGCTGGAAAAAAAAAGAAACAAAAGAATTTTTCACTTCTCCAAAAGCAGCTGGTAAGTCCATGATCCAACAGAATTAGATCACGCTAGACTGAAAGTTTTTTTCTTCATTTTATTTAATCGTATCCTATTTTTCGTTCAGTATTCATTACTTCTAATTGTATTAAATGCGTCATTTTGTATTAAGTTATAATATAATTTAAAATTACATTTATCTCTACACAGTATGTATGTCGTATGTCATGCTTTTTTACTGTAAGAATAGAAAATAGAGGAAATCATATAAAATAGATGCTTCTCAATCTTAAAGATATCTTATAATTATTGTTAGAATTGCTACAGGATCGTTTATCGATTGTTCTTTCTGTCCGTGTTGGTTTAAAACATCCTCTTTCGCATTTCATCATGTTTTCCATTCAGTTTCTCACACTTATCGAATGTTATCTTTATTTCATGTAAAACATCTAACGAACCTGATGTGAGGGAAGTTGTAGAGAGAAACGACAATAATTCTTGAGAAATGGCAGCCAAGCATTTGTGCTTTTTAAATTTCAGATTAGTCAGAATTGGTCATTTGGCGGTTGTACTGCTTTTCTGCCTTTAAAAATAAAATCAGCACATGATCTGTACTGTTAAACTGTGGAACATACTCAGGATATTACACTCAAAAAATGATATTTTGTCAACCAAGTGGTTTTTACTGGTAGAAAATATTGTGCCAATAAAATAAGAGAAAATTATATTATAGCTTTTGGATCTAAGGTAACTCAAACTGGACCGGTGACAATGACAAAAAATGATCTTTTCTTTTTCCAGTCATTTTCTAGTATAGTTTGGGTGATTCTGTACCCATGATGACCTCAGAGTCATGTTCTTGGTGGATAGGAATACATCAAAATGATGTTGTAGATTATCCACCTGTAGGTTGTGAAGTCTGAGATACATTTCTGCTCAGCATTGTTGTATAGATTGATTATTTGAGTTACTATAATTGAGACTTCCGGTCAGCTCAAACCAGTCTGATCATTTTCTTTATCATCAATATGCTCCAGCCTGCAGATCATCCACACACCATTCTGTGTTTTGTGTGGAAAATCCCAGGAGATCGTTTCAGTTTCTGAAATACTCAAACCAACCCAATTGGCATCAATAACCATGCCGTGGTTAAACTCCCAGAAATTACACTTTTTCCTCATTCTGATAGTTGAAATGAACTCTTACTTTTGACCTGTACCATCCAGAATGTTCTGCTTCCACACATTCGGCTGATTAGATAATCGACTAGCATACAGTTGCTCTTCATAGTGTGCTCAGTGAGAGCCCTTTTTGATCTGAACTCAAAATCGATTAGAACATCCCAGGTTCCCAAGTAGAAATTCCGAGTTTAGTTAACCTTTAGTCAAACTTATCTAATGTATGTGCTCTCTTTTAAAGAAAACCTGCTTTACAGAACAGCGGTTTAAAGGCTAAACTGATCAAGAACTCATCTGCTTACTTTATGCTAAATAGTTCTGTTTATAATCATGTTTTTGATTAAGATTATGTTGCGTCATGTAAAGAAAAAAAATATTTCATGGATTACATTAGTGTAATATTTATGATGGAGTTTAATGGCATTTCAGCATGATAGCTAGAGTTAATACAGATGCAGATGTGTATATTTGGTATATTTACATATAATTGTTTTTACCTTGATAATTAAAATGCAGTGGTCTGTTGTGCCACTTCGTGATTAGCACTTAAATGTGTCATGTTGAAACCTGAGTCATAAGGAAAGTGTATCATCATATCTCTGACTTTTGCTTTACTTCATGTGAAGTTGTTCGCTTGGTAAGGGTTACGCCGTGTGGTTATGTGATGCAGCTGGTGACCCAATTTCCACTATGGAATTTGTATATATGCGTGCAACTGTTTTCATCTGCATCTTAACAGTTCTGTTGCGATAAGATACACTTTAAAAAAATTTCCTCTACTTTCCACAATCCTGTATTTGTTATTTAAAAGTCATGCATGTGGGTTAATGCATGTGGGTTATTGTTTACTGAGAGCAGTTGTGATAATAAGTTATAACACATATACAGTAGTGGTCATATAGGACATGAAGCATTATGGAGTCCCATGTCTACTGCAAAATGTCCAAGATAAAGATCCAGTGGTTTAGTAGGAAAAGAGTGTTTTATAATTATTTGCCCTACTGTTAAGGCGACTGGCCTACATGCATACATCACCTTGTGGTATTAAGTATTAAATAATTAAAAAAGAAAATGATCAAATAAATGAAATTCAATTCAATAATAAAATAAATAATTATAAACTAATATTAATTACATAACAATAACAGATATTTTTATTATTGTTGTCATTTATTTAACAATTAAATTAATAAATAAATAAATAGTTTAACATTTTTAAACTGCTATATTTAATCATTAATTTTTAAATCAATTAATGACGATCAAAAAAGAAATACAAATACATATATTTTGAAGCATGTACTTGTACATGTATTTTCTAGTCGAAGCTGGGCCGTGAGGATGAATGTGAGTCAGCTGAACACCTCCATGCAATGCAAGCTGGACACCAGGATTACCTCGGTCCTCTTCCCCTGCTTGTACTCTGCCCTCTTCCTGGCTGCCATCATCCTCAACTGCTTGGCTGCATGGATCTTCTTCCAGATCCACAGCAGCTCCACTTTTGTGGTCTACCTAAAGAATGTGGTGGTGGCTGACCTGCTCATGACACTGACTGTTCCTTTGAAGGTATTAACGGACGCAGGCATCGGCTCAGCCACATTGAGAGCCATCTACTGCCGCTACACGGCCGTGGTCTTCTACACCACCATGTACATCAGCATCCTGCTGCTGGGTCTTATCAGCCTGGACCGCTACCTTAAAATCGTGCGGCCTTTCGGAAAGTGTGCGCTGCAGCGGGTTGGTGTGGGTAAGGCAGTGTGCGCAGGGGTCTGGGCCATCATGGTGGCTTTTGCGCTGCCAAATGTGATCCTGACTGACCGTGAGCTTCCTGTGAGTCGTAGTGAAAAGCTGAAATGCAGCAGCATGAAGAGTAAGCTCGGCCTACGCTGGCACGAAGGCTTTAACTACTTTTGCCAGGTGGTGTTCTGGGGAACGCTGATTTTAATGGCCATCTGCTACACCTTCATCAGCAGGAAGGTTTACGAGTCGTACCGCGCCTCAAGGAGCAGCTCCGGCACCGCCAGCAAACGCACCAAGTCCAAGGTATGATGCAGTACATGTTACTCTGACTGACACTCAAATATGGGAAATATGGGAGAGAATACTGCTCACCGAGGCTAAACATTCACTGCTAATTTGGGTGAATGATGTTATGTGCAAAGTAAAGAAACGGTAACAAAGCTAGCAGAGGAAGCGATACAAAATGAGCTTTTCATGCATCCGTAATGATCTGAAATTGAAACTTACCACACAAATATAAGGATTTGTGAAAAAAGCACGAGATGAGATGTTTCGAAACCAAATATTATACAGATCTGCGTGTGTACAATAGTTTATTGCAAAGCTGTTGAATTCTTGAATCAAACCACAAGATTCCATTATACAGCTTACCGAGTTTGAATAATCCAAATAATTGTATTAAGTAATATACCTATTCAACATAGCAATATTTCTTAATAAAATAGATATAAAGTTTAAACATTGATAGTATGTGATACCGGAAAATTGTTCATAGATATTGAGCATCATTAAATCAACTGACAAAATTTTTTATCTGTCTTTCTTTAATAATTGAAAATTATTATTATTAAATTATTAAAGACCATTTTACAGGGTCTTTGGATGTTGTTTGTATCCAATGGATATCTGACACTAATCTGTACAGTGTAATAATAAATCATATTTTCAAAGACGTTCTTAGACGATCTTAGAAAACAATAAATAATTGATGGTCATTTAATGCTGATTTTTTGACCCAGTAACTGCATCTTGTCCATAAAAACAAGCAGGGAGTAAAAATCAGAAGCTTGTGACTTGCGTACAAATGATAACAGACTCACTGTAAGTCGTGTTGCTGATGTCTCGTATCATATCGTTTCTTCTCAGGTGTTTGTCGTAGTCGGCGTGTTCTTTGTATGCTTCGCTCCCTTCCACTTGGCCCGAGTTCCCTACACCCTCACTCAAACCCGAGGCACGTCGACACATTGCTGGGCTCAGAAGCAGCTCTACTTGGCGAAGGAGATCACGCTCTGGCTGTCAGCCACCAACATTTGCTTGGACCCTCTCATCTACGTCTTCCTGTGCCGGGTCTTCCGCAGGAAATTAACTGCTACTCTTTGCCGCAAGCCTTTACCCCGTGGAGGGCTAGAGTCCCCTACAGAAACCTCAACCAAGCAGGAGCTGTCTCACATGGGTCAGTGTAACAATGCTAACGAGATCCACTCGCATTAATGTCATCATTAACGTGGACGTCACATGATGCCTGGACTTCAGAGTAATATCAGAGCAATTTTATAAAATGGTCTTTTTTACTGCATATACAGTACATTTACTGAAACCTGTTGAAATACCTGTATATACTGTAGATCGTATGACTGGGTTTTATTAAAACATTTATCCAAACCCAGTACACCACTTGTACGCAGTTTTAATGTAGGACTCGAGAATACAATATTGTAATGATTTAGAGTCTAATCTATATTAATATTATGAGAAAAGTGCGTGTACTTGAAATTTGCCTTCTCGATGTCTGTAAGTATTAGAGACGGCTCGTGCCTTGCTTTTAATGGTGTTTTAATGGCACTTCATGTGAGTATCTGTGGTGGCCTTAAAAAAAACATTTGCTGTCTCTTTCTCTTCCTATCACATATTTCTTTGCCATCTCAATTTTAATAAACCATAAATCTCTTAAAACGACCCTATTCTGAGAAGATGTTTAAAGATATTTATAGCTATTTATTATTCCTTACTGATCTCATATATTGGCCAGTGACTAAATAAAAAATTTGGAATGAGTTAATAGAGTTAATAACCTCACATTGGCACCATGAATAAGAAAAGGAATTTTAAGACCTCTTCAACTTACGGAGTTCCAAAATATCCAACATTCCTGAAAATTAATTCAATGGATCTTGTATTGAAGCAAACCAACTTTAACTAGATTTGTAAAGTTTGTCATGACAAACTTTGATGTTGGCTTTGACGATGCAAGTATTCGCAACGGATGGTGCTTTTTGGAGGCAAGTGGACATAAGGGTTAGTGTTGCTTTTGGAGGCAAGTGGACAGAAAGCTAGAACATTTGGAGGTAAGCAGAGACAAGCGTGTGACATCATCCAAATACTCCTGAGGAAGTTCCCCTTATTGTGCTGAGTGTTTTGATATATCACATGCCCATGTTGTGCAATTTTTTTCTTTTCACGTGACATTACGTGACGTCACGTGACATCATCAGAATACACGTGAGGAAGTTCCCCTCATTGTTCTGAGTGTTTTGATATGTCACATGTCCATGTTGTAAAAAGTTTTTTGATTTTGCATATTTTGGGGGCGGGGCTGCGGCACAAACGAAAGGCCAGTCGATACACCAATTTAAAAATTTGTTCAGAGTATCACCCTAAAGGAGCTGGCCGAGTTTGGTGTAGATAGTTCGAAAGCTTGCCGAGTTATAAACCTTCAAATTTATAATGGGAGTCTATGGGAAAAAAGGTCACTTTGAGACCCAGTACCGGAAGTACCGGTACTCGGATCGCTTATAAAAGTAATAGCAACAAACTTCAGACCAGCGTCTACAACATATCTGAATTTGGTGCATGTGGCTCGAAAGCCCTAGGAGGAGTTACTCTTGATAAATTTTTGTCTAAGCTTAAATAGGAAAACAGAATGTTGGCTTCTACAAAGCCAACATAATTATTGGTTTCTGTTTTTTACATATACATTTTTAAGCTGTGTCACAAATTGCATGCATTAATCAACGCCGTTTTCGAGTCTTTTGTGTGTTCATACTGAAAATTCTAACAAGACATTTGAACTGAAAAAGAGAAAGTGAGATTATTAGAAAATTAGAATAGCACTTTATTTTATAATTAATGTAGTATTCAAAGTAAATATGTAATAATTTGAAGTCTTGTACATACTTTACATGTCGAATAAAGTTGGAAAATAAGTGCATTTATGTTTTTTTTTTTTTCAAAAGTGGAAATCTTTTATGTCTAAACTTACACTTAAAAAGTGAATGCAGGTTGTTTTCCCCTAAACATCAGTGTCAGATCGAACAGTACATATTTCAAGGGTTATTTTTTGGTGACCTTTTATTTTTATTACACTTAAAAAGTGTAGGTTTTGACATAAAATCTATTTCTCTTATACACCGAATGACTGGATGCTTTACATCAATCCTGTAGAATTTTCATTTCACTTTAATTGAGTGGAATTCGTCATTGTTGGAAATCTACGAAGAATTTCTAGACTGCTCAGTTGTAAGTTAATAAAATATCATATCATATCATACAAATGCATCTTTAAAATACATCATAAATAAATAACAAATAGATAAATAAATAAATAAATCCTGCATACTTACCTAACAAATATTGGATATGTAAAAAAAAAAACAATTAAATAAAAAGCCACATAAATTTCTTAACACAACATGTATTTTACATTTTAATTTATTACTTTTAAATTTTCTAGAATTTATTGTATTTATTGTAAGTTTGTGGATACTGTTGGAATTTGAGAATTTCCCACTTGGATGAATAAAGTGTCTGTCTGTCTGTCTGTCTGTCTGTCTATCAAAATTATCCAGTATTGCCTAAGACACTGTGTATTATGACAAAGTATTCATAATATAATTTAAATCAGCTTTTGACATTTTGAAGCACCTGATAATGAATGCAGGTTGTTTTTCCATAAACATCAGTGTCAGATCGAACAGTACATATTTCAACATATTTATTTTTCCCCTCTAACATTGCTTATGCTCACATTATGTGTGGTATCTGAGATCTGAAAAGTGCTGCATGCATTAAAAACACATTCACATTTTGTGCAGTCATGCTGTTTTCATTTCCTTTCTACTAATCTTACTTAAGCTGCGTTTTTTCCTTTGGCTTCTGTTTCATGTCTTGTTTGTGTGGGATAGTTGTGCTATCACTTTAGAATTAAGTTTCAGTTTATTTGGCTAGTTAATAATAACTAGCGTGTGATTTTTCAATATTATCAAAACAAAGTCTGTTAATAAATGGGAATGTGGCTTAAACTATGAGGTAATATTAATAACTATGAGGTAATTTAAATAACTATGAGGTAATATAAATAACTATGAGGATTCTTTAGTTAATTGGTACCTAATACTTGCTAAAACCACTGAATCATATAGACAACAAAATGTTAATCACTCTCGTTAGTTACTGACTAATAGGCTAATTTACATGAATGGTATACACGCTTATCCAAAGCCACACCAGGATTAAGGGCCTTGCTCAAGGGCCAGCATTGGCAGCTTGTTGGAACTGGGATTCAAACTTGCAACCTTCTGATTGGTTGTCCAACACCTTAACCACATCTCCATTGATTACATAAGCAATTAGTAATATTTAATACAAGGAATGTAAGAATACCTGCAAAGATTTTCCAGACTGCTTTAAAATGTATTTCTCATCATTCATGCACAAGAAAGAAGGTAAGAACAAACCAAATTTGTATAACGTCTATGAATACCTGTGTACAGTAAATATATGAATAATAAAGTATGCATTGCTGGCGCTGCACTGATCGCACGAAGCCGTCATTGAGGCTTGTGTAGTGGTTAGCACATTTATCTCACACTTCTGGGGTTGCCAGTCGATTCCTCCCCTTTACTCTGTGTCTGCAGAGTTTGCATGTTCTCCCTGTGATTCAGGGTTTTCTGAATGGTTTCCAGTCCAAACGCTGATTTTCATCTCTAAATTGTTTGTAGTGTTTGACGGAGTGTGTGAATGCTTTCCATTGTGGTAAGACATGCTAAGACACTGTGTTTTGCAAGAACCTGCTAAACTTTTTCATTAGTATGCATAATATAATTTAAATCAGCTTTTAAAACTTTGAAGCCCTTTATAATGAATGCAGATTGTTCTTCCATAAACATCAGTGTCAGATGTTTAGGGAAACAGTACATAATTCAAGGGTTATTTTTTATTTTCCCCCTTTTTATTTATCTAACATTGCTTATGCTCACATTAGATGTGATATCTGAGATCTGAAAAGTGCTGCATGCATTAAAAACACATTCACATTTTGTGCAGTCATGCTGTTTTCATTTCCTTTCTACTAATCTTAATTAAGCTGTGTTTTTTTCATTTGGCCTCTTTTTCATGCCTTGTTTGAGTGTGTGAATGTGTGTGTGTGATAGTATCATGCAATGAGTTAGTACGCTATCCAGGGGCATGGTGTTGCAGACCTTGTGTCATGAGTCCACTGGGATAGACTCCAGTTTTCACTGTGCCATGAGTCCCTGTGGATAATAGGAGTAGATGATGGATAGATGGAAGGATGGATGAATGGATGGATGGATAGATGGATGAATGGATAGACTCCAGGTGAGTGTGCATCCTTGTGGAAGAATGTAGACTCACATGGAGAAGTGAAGATTGTCAGATGTTAAGCATTTGTATTCAATTACTTTCAATTCATTTCAATTTTATTTCTTAAAGCATTTTTTAACAATTGACATTGTCTCAAAGCAGCTTTAAAGAACATAATCTTTGTATGTGTATTTATTTGCATTTATCCCGCAAGGTCAAACTCCATTAGATAGAAGATGAAGAAACCTTGAGAGGAACCAGACTTAAAAGTGAACCTTATCCTCATCTGGGTGACACCAGAGTTTATTGTAGATTCAACACTGTCTCTTCCAGGCTTTTAAATGCTCAATGATGGAGATCTAGCATATGTAGGATGTTATATTGTGTATTGATTAAGAGGTTGTTCTCCTCTAAGTCCTCATGGGGTCGGCATCTTCTCTTTTAATGTCTGAAACTGGAACTGATGGGTAAAGCGAGAAGTAAGTGGAGAGGAATTAGCATAGCTGCTGATCATAATACTAGCAGGCACTAGATGATAATCAGCACAGTGGCTTAGTGTTTGTCACCTCTGCCTCAAACATACAAGGTTGGTGGTCTGATTTGTATCTCCACCATGTGTGTGGAGTTTGCAGAGGTGGTTTCCTCCAGGCACACCGGTTTCTTCTCTAGTATAAAGACGTGTGTTGAAGACTGTTTGGCATCTCTAAATTGTCTGTGTGTGAATGGGTGTGTCAGTGTGTGATTGTGCCCTGCAGTGGGTTGATGCACCATACAGGGCTGACCGGAAAGCCGTGAGTTTGAATCCCAG
This sequence comes from Tachysurus vachellii, assembly GCF_030014155.1. NCBI lineage: Eukaryota > Metazoa > Chordata > Actinopteri > Siluriformes > Bagridae > Tachysurus > Tachysurus vachellii. Next base: position 16,010,996 of record NC_083460.1, read on the forward strand.
GTCCAGCAAGATTTGTCAAGTTGAATTGTTGTCCTCCATCCTGGCTTTGGCCTAAACTCAAGCTTGGTCTCGAGAATTGATGCCATATCAATGGGACATTTTTTGAATTTTTTTTATTTAAAATAAATTCAAAAATCCAAACGGTTCCTGATTACTGAGGCTAAAGTTTGAGATATATTAATAATTCTATACAATATCCTTACAAGGATGATAGAACAAATGTTTGTGTGTGTGTGTGTGTGTGTGTGTGTGTGTGTGTGTGTGTGTGTGTGTGTGTGTGTGTGTGTGTGTGTGTTTATCACTTAGTATCCAGCAGATGGAGTCACAACTTTATAACTGAACCTCCATTTTTCTAACAGCTTAAGAAAATTCAGAGACATTCAACGTTCAATAAAACTGTGTGTGTGTGTGTGTGTATGTGTGTGTGTGTGTGTGTGTGTGTAAAGCATATCAAAAGGCATGAAAGAATGGACATGTCTAACTGAGTATATGAGTTTTTGGATTTATGGCCTAAACAGGTTACTGAAGATGAATAAATAATTCATTCATTCATTCATCTTCTACCGCTTATCCGAACTACCTCGGGTCACGGGGAGCCTGTGCCTATCTCAGGCGTCATTGGGCATCAAGGCAGGATACACCCTGGACGGAGTGCCAACCCATCGCAGGGCACACACACACACTCACTCACTCATGCAATCACACACTAGGGACAATTTTCCAGAGATGCCAATCAACCTACCATGCATGTCTTTGGACCGGGGAGGAAACCGGAGTACCCGGAGGAAACCCCCGAGGCACGGGGAGAACATGCAAACTCCACACACACAAGGTGGAGGCGGGAATCGAACCCCGACCCTGGAGGTGTGAGGCGAACGTGCTAACCACTAAGCCACCGTGCCACCTGAATAAATAATAAACATTTTAAATTAATTAACAGATAATTAGTCGCTGAGTTTAAACAACTTATTATTAGAAAAAATTATGCAGATAAATAAGTATTAGCATACACAGGAAAGAAATGCTGTTTTTAGAGCTGTTCCAGACTTTCCTTAGACATGGCAGGTGATGTCTGAGACATAATGAAGTTCAGTGGAAGTTCAGAGCCGGCCATTAGTTTCGCTTTCAGAGTGGTTCATCAGTGTTTTTGGGAATCTAGGGTTTGCTAATCATAAAGTTCACATCTTTACAGCTAAGTATGACAAGGAATGCATAGGCAAAAACGGTAAGCGTGGGCTTTGCAGGGATAAGTAAAGTGCTGAGAGAATTTGACAGATGCAGAGAATTTGACAGATCAAGTAAAACCATTTTTTTGTTGTTGTTGTTGTTGTCATTCCAGATAAAATACAGTACATACTGTATATTCATACGTGTGAAACCATGATAGATGTTTTTATCCAACTTGTCTTAAAAATGGTTTATTTAAAGTACCTGACTTTTTTTTTTCAAAACACATCTTAATGAATGAATGAATTGGAGCATGGAAGCCTTTATTTTATCCACATATACATTACGGCACAGTGGAATACTTTTCTTTGCATATCCTAACTGAGGAGGTTGGGGTCGGAGAGCAAGGGCAGCTATGATACAGCTACCCTGTAGCAGGGAAGGTTAAGGGCCTTGCTCAAGCACCCAAATGGGGCAGCTTGGCAGTGCTGGGGCTTGAACTCTGATCTTCCGATCAACAACCCAGAACCATAACAGCTTAAGACACCTTTGCCCTTCTATCACTATAATCACTACTATCTCTGCTTTCGCTTCTCCCATTTTTCTAACTTTATCAACTATCAATCTAACAAGACTCAGAAGAACACGGCGTCACTAATGCCATCTAAATACTTGTGTTGCTTTACAGCCACTCACACGTTCAGCCTTTACCCGTATCACGTTAGACACTGACGCTGAAAGTCGTTCTCAAAAAAAAAGAAGAACAATTAGGTGACAACTTTAGAAGAAGAAAACACACAATACATTTGAATAAATAAAGTGGATTAACAGGAAAGCATTTGCCTTGTTGGAAACTAGCCATGCACGGGAATCTGTGAGCTTGTGTATGAGTACTGTGTATAAGTATTTACCTTCCCTGGCTTCCCTGTAAGGAAGAGATCAAATTGTTGGGAAAAAAACAGAAAACTGCATGTGATATACATAATTATGATATTTTCAATAGCACACCTTATATATCACGGGTATGCGTGTGACCGTATGTGAACGCCCAGAACTTACCGTATAGTAAACATATCCTGTTGGCAGCAGGAGATCTTGTGTGCTCTCAGAGGCGATAAGAAAGCAGATAAGCCTGTGACGCCAATGCTCCTTGAACACACTCACACTAACATATTTCTTGACATGATTTTTCCAGCTTCAGGATGTTTCAGTGCAGCATTTCTGGTAAAGTATGTAATGAGCAACAGGGTGATGCAAAGAAGGGTTGTGAGGTTACCGACAAGTCTCGATGTGCTTTATTCAACAGTTTGCCAACAGTTAGATAGATAGATAGATAGATAGATAGATAGATAGATAGATAGATAGATAGATAGATAGATAGATAGATAGATAGATAGAGGGCACTACACACCTGTACACATATTTTCTTCCCTTTCCCACCTGTATAGTTCATTCTATTTTATTGGATTTCTATTCTTAGTATTTTTTGTATATAACTAAAGACACCCAAGCTATGACTCGACAACATAAAGCATTGATGGTATACAGACCTCATTGCATTTTATACGATTTATAAGCAATTTTTATTTTGGCAAAAATTTATACTCGCTCCATTTATTTTTTTGTTTTGTTTTTATGAAATTATGGGATTTTCGTAAATAAGACATTTTGGCAAACGAGCCTCATTTACAGCAGGCCTTGTTTACAACAAAATGAAAGCAATGAACCTCCACTGCAAGTCCAAACAGATCAGTAGCAGAGATGAATTTCGTCACACCACTCAGTAATAAAATATGGAGCAGAGTTCCATATTTTATTACTGAATGGTGTGACGAAATTCATCTTGAAAACCAAGATGTAAGTTGTGTGATTCGAAATTCATCTCTGCTACTGATCTGTTTGGACTTGCAGTGGAGGTTCATTGCTTTCCCTGGAAATTACTATTCCAGGGAAAGCAATGAACCTCCACTGCAAGTCCAAACAGATCAGTAGCAGAGATGAATTTCGTCACACCATTCAGTAATAAAATATGGAGCAGAGTTCCTTTGTTGCTGTTTCCTGCTTTCATACGAACACAGAGAACGGATCAGGACAGCAGGACAGAGCTAACCACAGTGATCCAGGTGAGATCGTATGTCACTATTTATAATATACTATATAATATTTTACATACAGTTGCTTATCATGTTTATCGGTATGAGGTCAGCTCATGTTTCATGTAGTTCATCTCACACAGAATAAAGCCATGTGTGTGTTTGGGATTAATGAGTCATCTCAGATTTTTTATAGAGCATTAGATTATGATTTGTTTTTTGAAAGTTTCCCAGGAAGCACTGATAGTTTTTTTAGTGTTAAGATATTTAGAAGTGCTCTTAGTCTTAAAGTAAATACTGCAAGTAGAAAATGTTGGACTGCAGGAAAGGAAAGTAAAAAAAAAATAATATTCAAATGAAATAATAGAAAATGTGAATAGCACTTATTGTGTGCTCTCATTATTGATGTTTTATAGCACAGTAATTCCATCTATAACAATCTTCGGTAATTCAAATCACGGGTTTATCTTAATGCAGATGTGATTAATAGCGATTCTATAGCAACAGCACAATCACAATTCAAATGTTTGCATGTTCTTTGCTGTGGACCATTTTTAGAAACCAAATCTATGTTGTAAATGTCTTGATGGATCATCAGATTAATATTGTCATGATAAATGGATACAGCAACAAAATGCACGCTGAAAGTATTAAATTATGAACGATTCATTTGTAATACTTCATGCTAGGATTTGGTGTTGGAAAGATGTACGTTGTGTGATCTTCATTGCAGGACATGAAGAAAATAAAAGTCTGTTAGTAGAAAATCTGGCTTTTTAACCATACCCTTATAAGGGCTTGAAAGTCATTTGCAACTGATGTAAACAGTATCTGAGATGAAAGTAAACCTGTAGTGAAACTCAAGCCAGTTGGAATGAAGACATTTTTGAAAGATCTGGCTCCAGATCTTTCAGTAATTTTGTGCTTATTTTATTCTCAGCCATGGATCATAGCAACCTAAGTGATGATTCATTAAGACTCTCCTCCATCATCTTCGCCTGCCTGTACATACTGATCTTTGTGGCTGGCCTGTTCCTGAACTCCATGGCTGTGTGGGTGTTCTTCCAGATCCGTATGCAGAAGCGAACCTTCATGTTATACCTACGCAACATGGCTGTGGCTGACCTCCTCATGACCCTTACGCTACCAATCGACGTGCTCAACGAGGCCAAATTGGCACCTTCGAGTCTTAAAGCCGTGTCATGCAAATACACAGCAGTGCTCTTTTACTGCTGCATGTACACCAGCATCCTCTTCCTCGGATTGGTGGCTCTGGATCGCTACTTAAAGATCGTGAGGCCGTTCGGTGGAATGTGTGGCGCTTGTCTTTACAGTTACTCATTCACCGTAGCCATGGCTGTTATGGTGTGGTTCACAATGATAGGTCTTTCACTTCCCAATGCGATACTGCACAATCAGACTAAAGTAGATATAATGGATAATTGTGCAGATCTAAAAAGTGATCTAGGTAAAAAATGGCACACAGTGGTAGTCTACATCAACATACTGATCTTCTGCCTAGTTCTGATCACTCTGCTTACCTGCTACATATCCATCTATAGACACATCCATCGATCCTCTGCCCAGTTTGTCATAGTCGGAGAGACAACGCCACGTAAGACCAAAAAAGGCCAGAACATTCTAGTCTTGCTGGTTGTGTTTTTTATCTGCTTCGTTCCGTACCACCTTTGTAGGATCCAATTCACTGAAAGCCAGACTAACGGAGAGCAGATGAAGGATACCTTGAAGACTGGGAAAAAGGCAACGCTTTTGTTGGCTATGTTCAATGTCTGTCTGGACCCAATCATTTACTTCCTCATGTCCAAGTCTTTTCGAAGTAAGCTCTCTCAAACCCTGGGAATCTGGACACTCAGTGACAAAATGTCCATATACTCTCCTGCATCTACAAAGAAAACAACAGTAGTCATGCTCTTTAAGGAAAGCCAATCTTCTTGAGGTGTTCTGTCGACAGAAGGTTTATACATAACTTATACATAGAAAGCTGATCAATATCAATTGTCTACACATACTCAGCAGATATTTTACTGCTCAGTCTCGAACCTGGGCAGATAAGACTGATGTTTTTCAAATCATTAATTTATCTAGCTTGTTTAACCTGTAGCCTCAGATTACTGTTCTTGAGGTGCAACAAGATGTGGTGGTCTTTTACTAAAATTTCAGCATTCTGCTCACCATCGTTGTAGAGTGGTTATTAGACTCACTGTAGCCTTCCTGTCTTCTCAAACCAGTCTGGCCATTCTCAAATATTCTTTTGCACCATTATGTGGATACGCTAGACTCACTTTGATCACATTTGTTTTCCTCATCTTTATGATTGATCCGTATCCATATGACTTTCTGCATTACGCAGCTGCCACTTGAATGGCAATTATCCCAAATGGGTCCCTAACCCAAATGGGTCCCACCCCTTATATTGATAGCTCCGCCCACACATACATATGCAACCCAGGCAACTAATGGAAAGAAATATGTTTTTATCATAGCTGAAGGGAAGAACAATACGATTGCAGATAAACAAACAAGCAAAAATGACACTCCAGCACTAGAAAGCTGATCCTATATTTCCTACCGTAAACCTTTCTTCGCTTTTTGTTTTTATCCACCATGTCAATGTTTCAATCGCATTTGGCTGATGTCAGACATGCACACTGAACATTCTCTAAGCCGCATATTGACAAGACACGCCCCTTTCTACTCATTGGTTACACGTTTGTTTTGTTTTTCGGCCGACTCAGTTTTCTGAAGCACTTCTCAAACATCGTACATCCCACCTTTAAGATAATTGGATAAATGTGCAGATGGACATATTGGTGTGGACAGTAAGGGCAAAACTGTATATATACCTGTTATAAATACCTGCTGTTTAATTATATCACTGTGTGTATTGGATTTTTTATATTAAAAATAACAAAGAATCTAACCACTGTTCTTTTTAGTTGACAATATATAACTGAACATACTACATTTGGGTAAAATGATCAACTTATAATGAATAAACCACTGACTCTTCTTTGATTAAAAGTAAGCTATTGAAAAACTATTTAAGATATTTGATCTTGATCTAATTTAGATGATCCAGTTCCAACAGCATTCATGTAAATGTTCAACCAGATGCTCTTGAGATATTGAGTTCATGAGAATAGATGGTCTGATGAACAGAAAAACAAACAGACGTGAAACGAGCCTTGAATGTGTAAGTAGCTCTAAATGACAAATAAGAATTAAGTTATTGAAGAAAATTTTATTTCAGTGTTTGGATCAATTCCAAAATCTATTTCATAGATCTAGTCCATCCATTCCAAAATCTCAGTTTATATGCTTTACAATGATAATTATCACCATACAGACATTATATGTATAAGAACATTAGTGATGGAGCTCGTCAAATGTCATTAAAATTCTTCCTCTGTAGGTTCAATAGATTTTTGTTTCTTTTCTTAATGCAGGAAAAAAAATAGAATTCCGAGTTTGATTATATTCTGCTAACACACTCTACAAAACTGACTCATTCTCTTCTTCTTCCTTCTCCTTTTTTCTTTCTCTGCCGATTTTACACTACTCAGATATGGTGGGAGGTTATTAATAAGCTCAAACAGTGTAAATATGCAAAATGAAATCTCGTCATATGCTGTCCTTGTGCCATTTTCAAATAAACAGGCAAAAACAGGAACTGGTGGTTTGTCTGTAGATGCCACCTCCACATAAGCCAGGTCTGAGTATCCACTCGGACCCTCGTAGATGACCCACGGTTCTGTCCAGCTGTCCGGGTCACGGGGCCGCACGTTGAGGTACAAGCCAAGATCCTGTCGAGCCTTGGCCCAGGTTGGATGTCCATATACCACCCAGGTTGGTGATAAAAAATTCTCAGAGGTGCTTGCTGCAGTAGTAGGTGAATGGACGTCACCCAATTTGGACTTCTGGAGGAGGTTGAAAGGTGCTGGAAATCCAATTACACTCCCATGACAACCATTTCTAGGCTCCACAAGCTTGTGCACGAGTTGTCCTCTTTTGAAAATGATGCCGTCATCAAAACTGAGGGCCTGAACGCGGGATCCAAGGGTACTGCGCCCGTTAAGGTAGAGCACGTTGGTCCCATCCTCTTCGTCCACCGAGACCAGCTGACACTCCACACATTCAGGTTCTGGCACCATTTCACCAAAATGCCAAGTCTTGCCATGTGTGTCGCTGTAGAAGCAGAAGGCATGGGGAGTGGTTTTACAGAGCTTTCCGAAGCACTGCCTGCAGTCAATGTAGTAGGTGTAGGCTGGGATAAGTAGACGGCCAGACTTTAACTGTATCGCATGGCCTGGTCCGAGACCAAAGGTAGCCCATGCTATAGACAAAAACAGAATAAGATAATCTACGGTGTTACATTAAATGTACATTTAACCTTTAGCATACCTGACATGGTTGAAATATTTGCTAGGTTTTGGGACCATATACAAAAACTTTTACAATAACTGCTCAGTTTCATCCAGTCTCAAATATAAGTTGCTTTGGATAAATGCATTACCAGAAGGAGGTAATGTCAATGTAACTAAATGTAAATCTGAAAACAACCGTTAGACTTGTATAAATAGAATACAAGGGTTCCCAGTACTGTGCCCTCAGGAGCCTTAGAAAGCTGTATCTTTTGAAATTTATACCTAGGATAGTGCAGGTTTCCAGCTAAAGCATACCTTTGATGGTAATACTCCAGCAATAAGGAAAAGTATAGTTTGGTATTTCTGAATGTAAGGATCCAATAAATATTTTATCTAATATATATCCAATGCTCTAACACACCTTCAAGTGAGAAGAAGTGCTGGGGCCCACAATAGAGTACTAATATTAGTAAACAATATTGTTTTTGCTTCTTTCAGTTCCTGTTTCACCATAATTGTGGTCTCAAATTTAACATTCCAGTGAACAGGACAGGTTTAAATTTAGTCATTAACTAATATAGCATCCAGAAACTAAGAATTCACCTTTAATTGTGTCACCTATGACCTTCTTAGTGAGGTCAGTGGCAGGACTCCAGGTCTCCCCATTGTCCTGACTGTACACGTAGCATAGCCTAGTGACATTGTTGCCTGTTTTCAGCTGGTACCCCTCTGTGGTGTGACCAAGCACAGCGATGAAGAAGAGGAAGAGCGTCCCGGTGAAGGAGTCGTACACGGGACACGGGTTCATTGAACGGTGACCTTTCAGAAAGGCCGTGTTAACGACTCGCATATCTTGCCACTAGACCGAGGAATAGAGCGAAGAAGACGTGAGACGATTCACATAGCTAAAATGTATGCATTCAAGACTAAAAGACTTAAAGGTGTTGCTTATTTCTTGCAGACCTCTACGTAGTTCCTGTAAAAGACGCCCTTGCGCATGACGAGCAGGTGAGCCTGGGAATCTGCAGGACTGAATCTCTCCTCACAGAAGGCCAGGAAGCACGAGGAGTGCTTGAAGAAGATCAGAGCAGGTATGCGATACGTCACTCCATTCGCTTCCCGCTGAAACAGCACTGAACGGGTAGGAAAATAGGTGCCATGATGGGAATCCATAAGGTACTGGAAAAAAATTACCTCAGGTTAGAGTCAGAACCAAAATATCTAGCTTCAGTCAGTCAGTCATCTTCTACCGCTTATCCGGACTACCTCGGGTCACGGGGAGCCTGTGCCTATCTCAGCGGCGAATGTGCTAACCACTAAGCCACCATGCCCCCGAAATATCTAGCTTATATCTAGTACAGTATAACCACACTGGGACATTTTACTGGGTGCATATCACTCCGCTTATCTGTGTGTAAAATTTGAATTCTGGAAACAGTTAACAAAACCTGCGACTATAGCAGAGTTAGCGCCATCACATGGCACATGGCAATGGTATATTTTTCATAAAGATTTAAAATATGAAAGCTCATCAGAGGAAACTGAGTTTCATGGGTTTGTTGTGGATGGAGCTGCCCGGAGACTGTCATGCCTTCTCTGAACCAATGTTGTGTCAGTCAGCTGTAGGGTCTGGTCTTTATCAGCAATCAGGTCTGTAACAAACTCAGAGTTTGCGATGACCCATTGGTTCCTCAGGAGCTCTCGGTTGCACTATTTTAAACTGTTATAGAAAGGACATTATTTACATTTACTTATTATTACTTCCTGTTCAGTTTCAGGCAAATGAGGATGAGGTTCCTCTCAAGATTTCTTCCTCATATCTTCTCAGGTAGTTTTTCCTTGCCGCCGTCGCCTCCGGCTTGCTCAGAGATAGAGATTGATATATAGTAGTTAATTCATTTATAATTGTAAAATGTAACTAATTTTAAACTTTAATTGTATATATTCATTTATTTATTTTTATCCTTATTTTTTTTTCTTATTATTATTATACATTTATTACTTTTTTGCTCTCGCTTCTCTTTCAATACTTCTGTAAAGCTGCTTTGAGACAATGGGAAATGTTAAAAGCACTATACAAATATATTGAATTTGAATTTGAAACTGAAAAAGAAGAAGCGACATAAATCGTTAGCCCAACAAGCAGCAAGCCAGCCAGGTAGCTAGCTGATGGGCTATCAGTGAGATCTAAGTAAAACATTTGCGTCAAACAATTGCATCATATGAGCTCTGATATTCTTGTTAAATGTTGTAAAGTGGGATCGGTGGTAGTCAGAAGTCAGAAATAACAAAGAAGAAGGATATTTTCATGTAATAAACCCAAAAGAATCATGCTGGATGTTTATATATGTATATATATATATATATATATATATATATATATATATATATATATATATATATATATATATATATATATATATATATTTCACTGTGTTTCTTACACAACCAAAAAAATTATAACTGATTCAAATAATTTATTTGTGACAAAGATAAACTAAAACGGCTCTACAGACAACGCCATGTAAACTGTATAAATTGGCTGCTTTTACCTTTGACGTTTGGCTCGTACTGAGAATGCTGGCACGTCTTCCTCACGTTCTTTCTTCCAGTGTCTGCGGTGTGGGTGAAAAACTAATAGTGTCATTTGTCAGTAACACATTGTCTGTCCAATGTGTTGAGTCGCCTTAAACACTTTTGTAGTGCACAAACCTTCTTGTACACAACTACTATCATCATCTCTTATATTTTATATGCAATAATTATATTAAGTCTTGATTTAAACCACTAGTAATAAGTGCTATAGAGATTGAGTCGGACTATATTGCTTACAGTCATCCCTTGTTAACATTTTTAGACATACAAACATCTTTTCTTTTTTGATTCCTTGGTGCATTGCTTGTCTAAATAGAAACATCAGGCAGAAGGATGAATCAATGACAAAATTGTCAAAATTGCTTCCTGTAATCTCTATAACTTAACAAATTGTACTGCTTATTTGTTTAAACATGCATCATACTTTCATGCTGTATTTAAAATGTAATGAGAGATAAAAAACAGACTTACTAACAGATAGATCTTCAGTGGTTAAGAGACTTTGACAGCTTGTCACCCATTTGAACTGTGAGATGTTGAAAGCAGAAAAAAGTGCATGTGTGTGTGTGGGGGGGTGTTTGTGAAATAAAACAGAGAGAGAGAGAGAGAGAGAGAGAGAGAGAGAGAGAGAGAGCGAGAGAGAGTGCCAGACAATACCATTTTGCATGACCATGTGCATTAGAGGCCTGTCCAGTGTCCTGAACCATTGACCCAGAAATGGACTCAACTCATCAAAGCTACTGAAAATCAGCAATCTACAGCTGTGTGTGTGTGTGTGTGTGTGTGTGTGTGTAAAAGAGAGACACCCCATATCTACCTGATGCTAGTGAATGAAATGAAATTGGGGCATAGACGTCTTTATTATTCCCACATATACATTTCAGCACAGTGGAAGTCTTTTCATTACATATCCCAGCTTTGGAGGTTGGGGTCAGAGATCAGGGGCAGTTATGATACAGCACTCTAGCACAGGAAGGGTTAAGGGTCTTTCTCAGTTGCCTGACAGTGGCAGCTCGGCAGGGCTGGGGCTTAAACCCTGACCTTCTGATCAACAACTCAGAGCCTTAACCAAGTCAGCCACCACTGCCCCCGAGCTAGTTTGTTACCTTGCTAACAAAAATGAACAAATCAGCGAACAACACTTTTATTTTGTGCCATTGTTTTGCTTCTGCAATCCGTGTTTCTTGTACAGGTTTTACACAATAAGGGACAATACATCTTTCATTTTTATTAAAAGGTGTCTAGTTTAGTTCTATGGAAGTAAACAGTGCACTAAACTGAAGTGAGAACCCACCAGCACTGCAACTATTCTGTTACATGAACAGTTGCGTTCATTTTACCAACAGTGATGCAAACCTCACACTGTGCACATATTAACATATTGCATCATTCTTCTAAAGTTAAGCACTACAAGCAAACAAGCAAACAAGCAAGCATCATGCTGTGCTAGGTTTTGTGCAAAACACATACTGTAAACATATTGTATCATGTTAGCATTGGTTTAAAATAATATCCAAAGTGTCTTATTCTCACCGGATCACTGAAAATCACTGTAGACCTAGCTTTTGTTTACCTTATGGTTTAGTTAATGACTTTATTTAAAGATTAATCAACTTTGTCAGGAAAACAGCAAATATAGGGCATTCCAGACCATATCATATCAGGTTGTAGCCCATATGTAGTCCTGTATCCTGTCATTCAAACGAATGGGACCATTGGAAAATCATTACTTAAATGATTGTGTTGTACTGACACTGACATTAGTGACAGCTTAGTGTACAGTATATGTGTGTTTGTGTGAGCTGCTATGAGACTGTTATGAAGGCTCATAGCAGAACTGTTGAGCCGAACTGTTTTAAATGGGAGCCAACATTACAAATGATAAAGGAGTCCAAAAAGGCAACAAACACTTACAATAAACAACACCAGTCATAATCTCTCTCTCTCTCTCTCTCTCTCTCTCTCTCTCTCTCTCACACACACACACACACACACACACACACACACACACACACACACAAATTAATGAATGTAAATTGAACAAATACTTTGTATTTGGTTAAAATGTGGTTAATGATCCTGGTGAAACACAGTTTTTATTATTATTATATTTGATTTTTTATTTTTTGGTGGTGGGGGGGGGTTTCACTCTTGCCTGTCTTCAAAACTTGAGAGCCCTGCATTTATTATTGAGTTTTCATAGTTATTAGTCTGATGGTCTGATGAATGATGAATGATCAGGAATAAACAGTTAAAATCTAACTATTCAAATCTGCATAGATAGAATTATATGTATTTAATATTTATACATCTCTATGAAGCTTCTTAGGTTTTGTTTAAGTGTTATTTAAACGAGTTCCTGGTTGCAAGTTGTTTTCTGTCACCCACGCTTTAAATGGGGTAACTAGGTTACTCAGGTGCGCAGGGTGATGGCGTCATTAAAGCGCGACCTTTCCGTAGTCGCTGCACGTGTAGCGCAGGAATCAGCAATTATTGTGTTTATGTTATAGAAATACGTTTTATTTTGTTATCGACATGTTAAAGGAAAAGTATTGAAGCATAGTTTGGATTAATATAGCCATTGGTTTCAGGTAAATTCAGTCAGGTAGGTGTTAATGTGGTGTTATTCCTCTTGGCTAATAAATTAGCTAACAACAACTTAGCATTTTGGTTCAATTTTGTTGACGTTTCCTTCATTTATTTATTCCAGTTAAACTGGAGCTAGAAGATGTTTTAGTCAGATAAAACGCTCAAAGGAGTTGTGTTTCTAGTTTTAGGGTTTTATTTTCTTATCTTTATTATTATACAGAAGGCAAGTAAACTTTTAAAACATGCTAAATGAGTTACATCCGGGTTCTTAGTCTGTATACTTTATATAATCTACATCTATAAGTGAGAATTCTGGGTTTATTTAATGGTGTTTTCTTAGAACAAACTCGTTATTTAGATTTCAGTGTCCTTAAAAAGAAAACGAACAACAAAAACAAAGGTTCAAACAGGTTTAAAGTGTAATATTATAGCTGGGACATAAATGTCACGTGAACCACGTGACTCTTAACAACAACTGGTGACTTTACACTGAACTTGAGAAGGTATTTACATTAAAGTATAAATCTACAGCACGTGTGAACATAATACAGAACAAAAATAGTCATACGTTGATGTTGCATGCATATAGAAGAATATGTTGATTGTGTAGTTTTTAATCTTTGAATGTCTTTTATAAGGATGCTTCTTCCCAGTACAGGTCAGTAAGCAGCATGGCGCAGCACTGGGCTGGAGGCCACACTGCCCCGGTGCTGTGCGTCGGAGCCGCAGGAGGAGGCGACGGATTTCTGGCGTCAGGGGCCGAAGGAGGCGAGGTGACCGTGTGGACTCAGGAAGGAACGCCTCTCTCACAGCTGCGTTTGACCTCTCGAGACGACGTCACTTGTACGGTTTTCTCCAACGCGGCACCTGGGTTGTTGTATGTGTCTCACGGTGAGACAGTGAGCATCCTGGACCCACGATGTCTGAAGAAGCCGGCGGAGGAACTCAAGGATGTCGGCGAGGATGAAATCAACTCGCTTTCAGTGAGCGAAACGGGCGCCTCGCTGGCACTGGCTGATGATTCCGGGGCTGTCAGGGTGGTGGACTTGCAGACGTGTAAAGTGAGCCGCACTCTACGAAAGCATACCAACATCTGTTCTTCTGTCACCTTCCGACCCCAGAGGCCACAGAGCCTCGTGTCTGCCGGATTGGACATGCAGGTGAGAGGGACAGATTTTACAGCAGACAAAATTACAAGATTAAATCCTAATGATGGGATAAACAAATCATTAGCCCAGGAAAAGCAGATTCTGTAATTACGTCATGCAGTAAATGGTCCGGCAGTTAGTCTGGACTGTGTTTCCAAGGCATATTAATTGACCTGAACGACTGCTAGACAGTAATTCCATAATAAAGGAAGTGACTGGACATGGGGGAAGCGACTGCGTTGTAGAGTGCAGCACAAAAACACTCAATATAACTCTAACAACCAGCACACAAGCAAGGCTAAAGGATTTCACGCCACTACATTAGATGACACTTTTTTGTGTAGCTATAAGGACGAGCACAAGGAGATTACACTTACCTCGTGAGCTAGCTAATGTTGTGCATCAGCCGTTCTAGGTTTATACAGTCTGTAAGTCATAAAACAAAGCCGAATCGGTTGCCAAGAAGACCATATTAGGAGACTGCAAGTCCTTATCTCACTGCAGCTGGGGTTTGTTTAGCTGAACCTATTTGTGTCCTGGAATTTCATCCTCAAGGTTCTTTGCCTTAAAACAGACCACGTGTTCGGTACGACAAGGTACACAGAGACTGATGGAACTTTGAGAGAATTATACGGAGGTGTTGAAGATCAGTGATAATGTCGATCGGGTTAAATCTGGCCACGGTCAGACGCTCACGCGGCCTACATCTAACTCAGATACACATAACTTTCCTTGTTTACTGTTTAGTAAACAATTCAGACTGAATGCTGAAATGACATTCAGCCATACAGCTTAAACCTTTACACTTGTTTAGAAGTCAGTGTTGATGTCTTGCATACAAATCCCACTAATATAAAATAGTAACTGTGTTTACAACAACCAGAGGGTATGATATCATGCAGCCTCCACGTGCTATTGGAATGATCATAAATACAGGATCAGTGCGGATTTGCTGCCCTCTAGTGGTGACACTTCAAACCTCTATATTAGTTGCATGATACAAAAGATGTGATCTGTCCAAGATAAGAAGAAAAATAATTCAAAAATGTTGGTTAGTTAAGTTTCTGGCAACCAAAACATGAGCAGCATAGTGAGAATAGTGGCTCACTAAGGGATGTTTTCTCCTAAACCGATGTGGAAGTTGGACGATGTTTAAAATCCTTTCTATATGACCATCTTATCCATTTTCCATTTGAATGGAGTTGCCATTAAACACAGTTCTTATTTCTCTTTCTCTCTCTAGCTGATGCTGTGGAACCTGCAGAAAGCTCGTCCAGTGTGGACCTACAGTCTACAGGAGGCGACGGAGGAAGAAGAGAGATCCCATCAGCAAGCAGGTCAGCTCTTCAACCCGCCTCTGGCTCATTGTGTCAGCGTGGCAGCGTGTGGAAACATTTTGGCGTGCGCCGCAGAGGATGGGCGCGTGCACCTCACCCGCGTGGGTGCGGGTTCCAGACTCGAGCAGCAGGGGGCGATAAAGGCTCACAGTCAGGGAGCTTCTCAAGCTCACTTTCTCAACTTCATGCCTCATCCTTACTGGCTGGCAACCGGAGGCAACGACGGAGTAGTGGCACTGTGGGATATCAGCGAGGAACCTGTTGTGGCAGGAGAGGTCAAGGCCAAGGCTCAACGCAGGAAGCCCAAAAACAAGACATCAAAGCAGGCGACTCATGAAGCTCAAGAGGGAAAGAGAAGTGAAGAGGAGATCACAGAGGAGGCTAGAAGTATCGACCCGAGTCAGACCAAGCTGGCGTCGAAACTTAAGTTGGCCCACGGGGAGAAGGTGAACTGGGTGTGTCCGGCTCTTCTGAAAGGACAACCTAGCTTACTTGTGGCGGATCAGAGCTCCAGTTTATCTGTGTACTCTCTGTCTGGGCTTTAGCTGCATTTACTCCATCAGCAGTGTGGGAACAGAACGGTGTTTATCTTTATTTATTTGCGTTGTGGTTAAACAAAGGGCACTTGTAAATACAGAGCACATCAGACTGACGAGAAGAGATGGATTTCTGTCTGCTTATCGTGTGTGTGTATGTGTGTGTGTTGAAACTCCAGGGCCGGTTCTTCATACATAGCTCAGCAAATCTAAAAAAAAGCGACATGTCGGATTAATAATAATCATTATAGTGTTTAATGCTCCAGTTTATTTTCTCATGCACTTGAGAGCTTTTTTTCCAGTGCAGATATAACCAGGGTCAACGATCGGCTAACGATAACTGTACAGAAGCATCAGTGACGTCATTCTTTCATGAAAAAATAAAATGAGAAATACTAAAAGGCTTTTCATTTCAGTGTTAAATCTCTGTTCATAGTTTTATTTACTCATTTAGGATTACACAGAAAAACTCGTTTGTTCTGTCATTATTTTACTTAGTTCAGAGACTTGAATCAAAATCAGGGATCCGATACGGCGAATCATATGGGAATACGGAGCGAATCATTCATGTATCACTGTATAACTTTAGTGGTTTCTTATTGCACCAGTTAAACAAAACTCCTTTTTAAAAAGTCTTCAACACATCATGGTGATTTTTATAGCAACATAATCAGTGGCATAGATGAATCAGTCACCGACCTGTTGATTATCGTCTCCCCTGAGTGTCGTATTTTTTTCATGCCATGAAACATAACGTGCGCTTAATTAAAACGAGTTCACGACACTGATTAAAAGCTGAACATGCAAAAATCCCACAGTTTATTTACAGGATTCAGCAGGAGCTCGAGCCTGAGCAGTTACCATAAATATACAGTCAACATTTTAGACGTAAGGCACAAAGCAGGCATGGAGGGACGTTACAATAAATGTTTAAACACAGTAAACTCCTGGTACCTTGAAAAAAGGTTAATGGTGTTAAATGAAACCCTTCTGGATGAAGTGTATAGTCCATATAAATAAATCTGTGTGAATGTTCGGGAACCTCATAAAACTCGAACAAAGTAAAGAGACACTAACTGATGTCTGTGTACTATACAAAACAAGGACAAAACAATACTGATTTAAAGCCATGTAATAAAAGACTACGAGTCCAAACACACAACTTTGTACATTTCTAACAGCAACCTGTTTTTTTTTTTGTTGTTTTTTCCCCCTTCAGTTCATAATTTGGCCAAACTCTTCTCCAAAGCCTCGATTCCGGCGCCTTTTTCCTCGATGCTGCCGACCGCGCTGCACTCCAAAAACTCCACTTTCATGGGCAGCTGAGAGAACTCAAAATCCTTGCCTTTCTTCCCCAAGTGAACCGTGGAACGAACAGAGCCGTCCTGAGACGAGAGCGCCGCCAATCGAGTCACTCTCAGAGTGGTTCTGTCGAAATGGACACAGACGAATATACGGATTCAAACCTATTTAATTAATGTCTGATTAGAAAGATCATAAAGACACTTATAATGCGCTCATAATTTAGCTTAAACATATCTAACTAGGAATCTTCTAGGAATAATTTCAAAGAAATCTCAAAGAACACGGACTTTTATCTTAGAGGAGGCGGGGCTTAACCTGTTACAAGGTATGACACCTTCTTTTGAAGACTGATTGGTTGTTCAGTAAAAATCAGGAGCGCTTTTAAAAATTTGGTCTATTATAAACCTTCACTTTGTCTCTGTCTATGTAGGGACTATGTCTGTGACCCATCATATTAGAGATGTTCTAGAGACATCTGTAGGTTATAAACGTAATAAATGTAATGTAAATGTAAATAAACATCTCTGACACAGAGCAGAAACGTCATAGAGACAATTTAAATCATTTCTGCTGTCTGAGATGTTATCGCTAATCTGATTGGTGACAAAAATAATCCCTACACGATCTAATCTGTATCACTTAATTAACTCATTATCATATTAAATATCATACACATTTCTTCTCCCTCTTCACCATGAAGCCATTTTCTCCTCTGATAAAGAAACTCTTAATCCTCTTAAAAGTCCTCCTCACTTCTACTAACACTTTTCAACCTTATGAGCTCTTTCAAGGGTTAAGATGCTTTTACTAGGATTTTCTCTTTAATATTAAGGGGGGGGGGGAACCAACATTTCTACTCATTTTATTAGAATATCGTTACTAGGAGATTCTCTTTACACTAAGGGTATACATTTTTGTAAATAGGAACACTTACAGTTCTTTCTCCAGCTGCTGTTGAATCAGTTTGGCTGATTTTGCCATGGTGACGTCTATTAAACAGAAAATTTTTTTTTAATGTGCTTGTGACAATCTGTACCATTTCTACAAAATGTACTGGGTCAAATCTATAAATTCAGGGATTTCCTGAGCGAGATGTTTATCTCAGTTATACCAGAGTGTATGGTATATAAATACTTAAAACCTGATTGGTCAGAAATGTTCATTACAAGCTGCATACTTTTTTGTCCAATTAATTTCAACAAACTTTGGAAAAAGAAAAAGAAGAAGAAAGCATACCTTGTTTGTTGCAGGCTACCAATAAGGTCGGAGTGTTGTTCATCAGCACGCTGTCTGTCAGGAGGAAGTAAAGGAACTCGGCCACGTCCTTTACCTCCTTCTGGAACAGCACGCTGTCCACCACGAACACGATCGCTCTGGAGGTACGAGGTCAATCGGTCAAGCTTCTATATACGACTTTATACAAATGACATTCATATTTTGATAACTGTTTAGAACTTACATACAATACGTTCACAATACAACGGTATAGTAAAACATGTTAAAGGACTACTGCATGGAGGCTAAAAGCTGTCCAAGGCTCAATCAATATGTAGATTAAAACGCATTCGACTCCCAAGAACACAAGCAACTTGTGTCTTGCCGACTATCAAGCCCACGTCCTTATGGGATGCACTTATTTCCAGGAATTTCAGAACAGCGTAACAGACATTGCGCCATCTGGTAGGCGTGGCCTATTTGATAATCTAACCCTAACTGTATTTTTTGGTTGTTTGTTTTCTAAAATAAATCTACCTGTATGACTGTTTTGTCCTTTGTAGTATGCTCTTTTTTTTTTTTTTTTTAAAGAGGGGGTTTTTTCAAGACCTCCTGAAACACGCCCACTTTACGTTGTGGTAACGAAACCCCTGGAATTTAGTGAATGCGAATCCTTATTGCGCATCCCGTTCCAGATCTAGTCCCCTTTATCTGTTATCCTGCACTTCCCTCTTCTCTTTAGGAAGGTTTCCACTAGATATTGGAGAATGGCTACATATCTCCATGTCTGCATTGTCTTGTATAGTTTGTACAGTATAGTGTTATTTATGTCTGTACTTTTGAGAGTCACAAACAGCTGGAACCAAATTCCTTGTGTGTGTCAACATAATTGGCCAATAAACGTGATTCTGTTGGCTGTGGAGATGTGTGCTCATTTGTGTGTGAGTCAGGGCTCTGTACAGGAGCTCTTTCACACCACCCATCGGTTTATACAAGGACGTCCTGTACAAGTATGTTCTGGCATTAGAACCATATATAAGTGTCAGGTGTCCAGAAACCTTTGCCTGTTTTTGCGTACCTGTGTGTTCCCATGCCGACTACTAAGAGAGCATTAGGATATGTCGTTATAATCAGGGAATCACGTGCTGCACTGTACCGTACTGACTCCTCTCGAACTAGGCTTTATTTTGATCGTCTTTACAGACCACGTTCTCTTTACACTAGTATGAGGAGGTCATAGAAGGACGCTACACCATATCCGGTCCAGACGACAGAATCTTCCAAGTGACGTCAACGTAAAACGAAGACAGGGACGTTACATTCGAGTCCATACACATGACCTGAGCTTAAAGTGTCCAAAAAAAGGTCTAAAACCCTAAGGAAGGAAGAACATCGTCTCCAGGACTTCTACCTTGCTGTCTCCTTGAACTTCTCCACAAACTGAGCTCTGTCATGACCAGGAATATCCACAAGGGTCCAGTTGGTTCCCTGTGGAGAAGAAAACGTTTTAAAAACAGAGGATATTTACAGAGAAATACTTTTTTTTTTGTTCAGTTTTGTCAGGGTTTTATTTGGTACCTTGTCATTTTTTGCTCTGTATGGAGCTTTATTCTCTTTGATGGAGGTCACAGTTGAGATGCATTTCCCTGTTAGCAGCTGTGGAGACAAAACTAACCAGTTAATTCACACATTTCTCTAACGTTCATGAAATAAGGACATTTTCCTTCCTCACCCTGCTGAAGATCAGAGATTTTCCAGCGTCACATAAACCAACTAGCAATACTGCGTTTCTTGTCTTCTTAGCGCTCAGGAAAACTTTCAGGAGCACTGTAATGTAGATAAATGTTATATTTAGTGCCAAAAAATGTTGTATTTATCTTACAAACAAGCTAATATGAGCGTGTAGCTAATAGCTTTTTTTCCTACCCGTTTTCAGCCACAAGCGCTGTGATTGGCTAATACTTTCCACTCACTACCAATGAACAAACCGTTCAGGATCTACTAGCCAATCATCGCCAAAGAAGGCGGGATTTGTCAGAAAACGAGTGGGAACTAGTATATTCCATTTGCAAGTTGCTAAGAGGCCCAAAGAAAGCTTTCTTACCGAATGTAATAATAACAACAGCTACAGCGACAAAAATCCCAATTAGAATTGAAGGGTCTTCTGTTATTTCCTTCACGATGTCGTCGAAAAACGGCTCCGAGGAAAAATCTTCCAAATCTAAATTCAGTTTCTCCTCCATTGCGGTGCTGCTGCTGCTGACACACGTGTCACAAGTCTTGCGCATGCGCAGGAATCAGAATCAGAATCAGGTTTATTGGACACGTGTGTTCACACACAAGGAATTTGGTTCCAGCTGTTTGGGACTCACTGTACTGAACTGTCTATTTACTGTTATGTGTGTTTTACAGTATATTATATAATGCATATTATATTTGTTGAATGCATAACTCATGAAGAGAAAAAAAAATAAAGGCGTGTGTGTGTGCACTTATTATGTTAGTGGGTGTTCCACCATATTAACTTGAAATAAATTAAAATTAAAATTCAATTTTATTTCTGTATAGCTTTTTACACCGGACATCGTCTCAAAGCAGCTTTACAGAACGTAAACATAGAACAAAAGGTTATTATAAAGATTAATACAATACAAAATATAAGATTAATATTAAACTTATATTTAAATGTGTTTGTATTTATCCCTAATGAACAAGTCTGAGATGACTGAGGTGGCTGTGGTGAGGAAAAACTCCCTTAGATGGTAAAGGAAGGAACCTTGAGAGGAACCAGACTCAAAGGGGAACCTCATCCTCATTTGGGTGACACTGGAGGGTGTGATTATAAATATACAGTCTGATAAATGTTGTATTGATGAGGAGGTTGTTGTCCTCAATGACCACACGGAGTTGACGTCTCCTCTTTAGTATTGCAGTGTTTCACTGGAGCTGGTAGATCTCTAGACGCCTCGGGATCCTCACAGAGCCAGCCTCGTCTCAGTGGAGGTCCAAAATCTTCTTAAATAAATAAAAGTCTTAGGCAAGAGGAATGAAACACCTGAGGACATGGCATCAAGCACGGTGTGGTAATGGTTGCATCGCACCTTTCTGTTGTGTATTGTTCCTTATTCAGCAAAGTAATGCTGGCTTGTACTTTTAAGTGACTTCATATGTGACACAGAGCCAGTTATAGGCTTTTAAACAAAAAGCACAGCTTTATGCTCTGTAAGCCTGTAACATGTATTTGTTCAGTTATCTCAAGCAAAAAAAAACATGCTCAGAACCAGCGTTTTACAGCTGCAGTCTGTAAAAAAAAAAAAACACTACACAAGTGATGCAAAATACAAACACAAAATCTCATCCTTGTTAAATAAACAAGAAGAACGACATAAACATATTTGCATACGGCATTAATAATATCTATAATAAGCTGTTTATCTTTGAACTCTTGTGCATGGCTCTCCGGCCCTCCTCCTCGAGTGCTTCTCACAGACTTCAGTTCCAACTCTAATCTAAAACATCCGATCCACCTTTAGATCCTGATTAGTGTCTCCAGAAGAGCTTGATTAGTAGAATCAAGTGTGTTAGATGTGGTTTGGAGCTGAAGCCTGCAGAAAGAGGGCTGGAGACCCTCACTCTCGTCTTCAGATTCAGACCAACTGCACGGCTCAGAGCACTAATGGCTACAGAGAAGTCCTTTGTTCTGTAGAACAGCTGATCAAAATCATCAGCTCATCAGACAGCCTTACAGCAAGCTTCACTTTCCGGAAAGGGACAAAAGATTTTCTTCAACAATCTGTCAATATTCTCACCTTCAGGTCTGGGGGAATACATAGAAAAAGATCTTTTTCTGTCACAAAAAACATTTCTGTGTCTCTGACTGGAGCATGGACAGACCAGACTTGTTAACATTTTAGAAAAAAGTAAACAGTAAAATCATGGATCACAATGATGTATTGATGACAGACAGATCTATAATATATATATATATATATATATATATATATATATATATATATAATATTATTATTATTATTATTATTATTATTATTATTATTAGAATTTTTTTTTTTTAATTACAATTTTTTGCAAAAGTAGCTAAAAGTATTTGTCTAAATCTAGAATCATTCCTTGGCTTTTTCTCTCTGAAGGAACCCCTGAAGGGTTTAGGATAAAACCTTGGTTCTATGGTTTATTGGATAGTTAGTGGTTCTTATTCTCTATATCAGGTTCTCCTTGGAAAACTCTCTCTCTCTCTCTCTCTGATAGGTTAATTCTAGCAATCTTAGGAAATATTCTTCCTGTTGTTCCTCTTTGGAAATGATTAAAAGTTCTATTACTGTAGAAACACACAGCAAAGCTTTTCACAAGACAAAAAATTACATGTTGAAATCAAAAAACATCATCTCTTTTAATTGCTCTTGTTTCTTCAAGGATTTTTTTTTTGGTTAACATTTTTAACCCACATTTTTTTACTTAGTCACTCAAAAGTTTTTAAATGTACAGTAACTCTACAGCAGAGAAGAAAGTCTTGTGCATTCGTATTAAACTCTGTATCTCCTCCAGTGAATAGATATATCAGGCTCACTATCAGGCTCAACACGATACAGAGAGGTGTGAAGAAAGATTGTTTCTTAAGATTAGGATAATATGAAGAAACTCTGGAAACCGAGGTATCTACACTTTCAAAATAGAATCAAAATGCTGTTTCAGGACAAATGAAATGCAAATCAAGTGCAATATGTCTGTACTCTAAGCCATGCCAGTGTGCAAAAAACAGACAAAATATTGTTGCTCATGTTTAAATAAGGTTCCTTTTTTGTTTGTTCTGTAAATTGTACAGTTGAAAGGTTTCCTGGCTGTAAAACGTTTGAGAACTCCTGGTGTCTCACGATAAAACTCTCTTTTATATTGATTTAAGCACCAAATCTTCCTGATAATCCTATAAGGAGTCTTTGGTTTTCTAGATTTCACCCACTTTATATTTTTTCTTCCTAACTTGTACTGCTCGTGTGAAGTCGGTGCGTCATTACGCGCGCTCCAAACGTTTACAGAGACACTTCAATCCACTTTGGAGGTCGAGCTGAAGAAAGTGGGGGTGGTGTGAGAAAATCCTGCATCTGCATGATTTAGTTCCTCTGTGGGGTGAAGAGCGTGTCGCTGTACCATTGTATAGCTTTCTTGGCTATCTGATTCCTCCAGTGCGGATGTGTGGCTGCGCTTGTGCGCCGCGGCATTGAGCAGAACCTTGGTGCTTTCTCGCAGGACCGGAGCGATGGCGCGCTGCGCATTTTGGAGCACACTGTGTCTCTTCTTCATGTCCTGCGTCGGACTTTCTTTCGGTACCACTTTCATCTACCCCTTCCAAGGACTCACACTGCAGCATGTGAGCGCAGAACAAAGCGTCGCCGGACCCCCTGCAGCAGGCATCAGCTCTCAGCGCAGGTAAAACACACACACGCTCAACTTTCTTACTCTCCACGCATATCAAGCACTAAAGCCTTATTTCCTAGGAATCCATATACACTTACATATACGAGCGCCATTAACTGGGTTGCCAGATTGCTCCTAATTAAAAACATTCAAAGCAACTCCAAGCTTTATGCAGAAAAAAGTTCACTCCTGCCTTTTTTTTCCTAACCCTATTTCCAAATCCTAAATGCAGTATCCTCTGAAAAATTCCAAAAAGTCCCTTCCCTTGTTACTAGGTTGGGATCACCCAGGATAAATGTATCGTTTGTACCTTCACAAGGAATCATGAATATAGTGAATCATTTAAAAAATACACTTGGGCCATATGTTCTACTCTCCAGCACATGCACCTTCCCAGGTAAAACATGTCCCAAAAAACTGCTCCAAATCAGTGTCTTATAAGCTGAAGTCGTGAGTAGGCAAATCAGTTCCATGTTACAAATCAGTTTTGGACTTGACATTAAAGTTACTTAAGAACATAACACAAAGATCTTCAAAGAAAACACATCATAAATCCATTAAAAAAATCAGCAGCCACTTGTTCACCAGCAGAGACAAAATGATTCAAATTCAGAGACGGAATGATTCATGAACAATTCGTGAACAATTTTAAGTTGTTATTCCACATAAATGTTTCTGTATTAACTTTCCAAACAATATACATACTGTAATAGAGATGTAGCTGAGTACTGATCACGTGTTGTAAACAGATTCAAATACAGGTACGTATAGGACGTTCCTGTTGGAACGGAGATCCCGCTGAACACACACACAAAAAAGAGAGCATGTGGGACAAACTAAAAGCACTTACACATTGAAAAAAAGGGATGTGTGTTCACTCAGGTTAAAAAATAGATATTTTTCATGTAGTTCGAATGGAAACATTACGGTTCTCAAAAAAAGTTATGCACAGACAAGACCATTGCATTTACAGTAAGAGTCAATTGATTCATCCTTAGTAACTGCCTGGTCAAAGTCCCGGTAGTTTGATTTCTGCTGCTGGTTTCATTAGAATTTAGGAAACAAAATAAAACTAAAATCTCTATTTCCAGGAAAAAAAAAGGTTTAAATCCAGTTATCTGTTGTTGGGGTTTAAATTCAGTAATCCGTAATCAGACTCCCTTTTGAGTCTGGTTCCTCTCAAGGTTTCTTTCTCATATCATCGCAGGAAGTTTTTCCCTCGCTACAGTAACCTCAGGCTTGCTCATTAGAGATAAATAGAAATATTAATTTTAATATAAATTGAATATTTTTAACTAACCTACTAACTAGAATAGAATTAATTTGAATTATTTCTTCATATAGCCTAACTTTGGAGGCTGGGGTCAGAAGACAGGGTCAGACATGATCCAGCACCACTGGAGCAGAGAGGGTTAAGGGCCTTGCTTAAGGGCCCAACAGTGGCAGCCTGACAGCGCTGGGGCTTGAATCCCGAGCCTCTGATCAACAACCCAGAGCCTTAACCGCTCGAGCCGACACTGCGCCAAGCTGTTCATGTGTGCTCCTTAAAATGATCAGGATTAATAAAAATGGCCTGAAATCAAAATAATTACTTTATAAATCTAAACATAAAACAGCTTTTTTGTATTAAGAGAAATCTGTTTGCTGTTGACTGCGTGTCAGGTGTGTTTATATCGGTGAACTCAGGCATGGTCGATGTTTCTCCAGTTCCTGTCTCGGAATTCCAAATTAGACCCAAGACTCTATTTTACTGCCCTTTTCCATGTCTGAGATGTTTTTTATTTAACAATGAATTGCAGCTCATTTCTACCGTCTATGCCCATAACATCCATCTAGAAACGATAACCAGAGCAATCGTTTTTATCAATCTGGCCATGCTGCTCCAGAATAATCTTTATAGCGTCAGTCAATACTGCGGTGAATGTTTGCATATGTCGAGCATTTGTTCAGTCTTAGTCGTATGATTAAGCAATGGAATTTATGAATGTTATATTTTTAAAAAACCTGTCTAACCCAAATCTTCTTCACATTCCATGTCCATTGTTTTGTTCCCCCCACAGTTTAATCTAAAGCAGCCTAGAAAATCAGACGTACAGCATCTGATCTGAATACCATGGCTGCTGGTTGGAGAACTGATGTTAAAAATCCTGGAATGCTGAAGTTTTTGTGCTTTCATGGGCTCATCATTTCTTATATTTCAATGCAGGAACTGGTGCCAGTACACGGTATCGAAGACGGTGACGTGCCAGGTACATAACGGAACAGAGACGACGGTGCAGAGGGTTTTCCAGGGCTGTCGATGGCCAGGACACTGCTCCAAAGTCATCAGGTATGAACCTGTATCATCCACCTCTTTCATGTGTGGATGCAAAAAAAAAAAAAAACAGCAAATGATACGAAAAACTACAGGACAGTTCAGTTAAAACGAATGAGATGTTGGCTCATGTCTCAAGTATAATCAAATTTTGAAACTAAAAACGTCCCTACAGCAATCCAAAGCCACTGTTGCAAGAATTGTGAATCATATCCAGCTGAATGTATCAGAATGCAAAGGCTGGAATGGGTTATACAGTGCTGATGTTGTTGCATTGGTAGTTACAGGACTCTGATCAGGCCTGCGTATAAGGTGGCGTATCGACAAGTGACCGCGCTCGAATGGAGGTGCTGTCCCGGCTTCCTGGGAAGTGACTGCAGTGTAGGTGGGTAAAAAAAATAAGATTCATATCAATCACATTATTTACTTTTTTATCCTTTTTTGACCCATAATCTTGGAGGCTAAAAATAGATTGAATAAGCAAATGTTGTCCTATCACCGTACATGGTCTCCATTAGTTAAGCCAATGATTTTATCCCACACATCTAACATCATGAGCAGCTGTCACCGGGTAATGTGTTTTAACTCACCCAAAATCCAACCTCGCTTATTCAATAACATACGAATGTTTCACAAACTCATGTCCTGTAGCTCGAAATCTGTGAAATCTAACATGGATCTATTGTAATAAATTTTCATGATCCAGGAAGTGCATTTTCTCTGAACAAATAGTGATCCTCTTTTTATCTTTGAGGAAAAAATGCTTTTCTGTCCAAGTCAATATTCACTGTGGATGCTGGAGGCCCTATTTGCTCATTGAAATCATATGAAGGGAATTAATACACTCTTAATACAACCTCTCTTGCTCTGCTATAGTTGGGACATGTCCATTGGTTAATTGTTGCCATGGTTTGAATGTTTTTGAAAATGTTATGGGGTAGTAATTGGTCCTGGTGTATTGTTTCTTGCCATAGTGTGCTGATTAGTGAGAAAAAAGCATTAGGGATGACTGAACGAAAATCCAATTTTGCACTCATTAGAGTGAGGGTTAGGTATGGATGGAGCTGGAGAAAATCCTGCACACAATTCTTAAGAGTATGTTGGAATTCAGATTCCTACTTATTCCATTATCTCTTCTTGTTTCTTGGCCAAGTGACTAAGCTCAAATGACTTTGTCTTGTTCTTTTCCTCTCCAGGCTTTCGGTAATAAGTGCTCCGTGGTTTCACGCTCCTTAATCGAGATTCTTTTGTGTCTTTCTTTTCGAAAAAAGAGTGAGATCATCCACCACAGGCATGGAATATCAGCCCCCCACATGCACACATACACATAGCTCCTCCATCTTACATTTTAACCTTCCATAACTCTATACCATTCCGTGTTTTTTCCCTGGTGCATACATATTTCTCATACTTTCACTGTCATCACCCACTTTTGGAACTCGTTCCAGCCTTAGGCTCGTTCGCTGACCTTTTTCACCACTTCGATACCACAACATTGACTGTTTTGTATTGTGTCGGCCCAACTTTCAGTCTGCATGGAACTAAGGGCGGTTGGGGTGGGATGAGGTAGGGGGGCTTTAGTGGAGGCCGTCATGCTTGAGCATGGGCCAGCCGTCTGGGCTGCAGAACATCTGGAAGCGCTGTGGGCCTTTTGGTGCTTGAAGGAGTGAGCCAGCTAGGGAGAGCGCGTCACTCACACACAGCTAGATTACACACATATTCGAGCTGCGTTTTATCCTGAAAACCAGGGAGTGTATTAAAGAGCCTGTGAATGATAACAAGGGCACTTGTGGTGCACGTAAAATCCTTCCTCGCTTGCTTGTTAAAAGAGTTGATGGAAAAGCAGCCACAGGGGCTACACCTTGTTCCCACAAATATCGGGCTGTGTAGCGACGGGAGGAAATCGATCACCTTGTTAAAACGGAGACGTGCAGAAATAAAGCTATCTGAGGAAAAGCTTTGTCAGATGCTAATTAACCCTCTTTGCTCATGTATCGCTGAATAAAAAGTTCTTGTTGCCTGTTTATGACTTGTTACGCAGTAGGAATCAAAACGCCACCAACCAACAAAGTACCCCTTCTTCCTGTTCTTTGGGAGCACTGCAAAATTTGCCACCTGGGGATTTTGGATCCTGTCCTAGAGAAATCCAAGCTGTCTTCCGGCATTTATGTTGTTGGAATGCAGTTGAATGTTAGTGCTTAATGGAGTTAATGTTTAGTTCTGTCTGCTGATGAAACAGCATTAGCTCTTTGAAGGGCATAGAACACACTCACTCACTCACTCACACACACACATTAGTGATTGTTTCCACAAACTGAAGAACTTTTAAGAAAAAAATGTATATTGCTGATGAAAAGCATGGCTTTACTTAAAATCCATGGATATGCCAGTCTTGTTATAGTGTGTGTTTGTGTGTGTATGTCTTGCTTGCATGGGAACATGCGTGAGGGAGAATTCCGTGGTCAGTGTTTTGGGGGAGTGTTCATGGTGGGAGAAAGCGAGATGCTTTGAGATGTTTCGCAGGTCACAGACACTACCCCCTGATGTTTGTTCACATATTTATATAAGCCAATCCCCATCGGGATTCTTTGTGGTGCTCCAAAACCATATGTCCCCTCCTTGTCCTTCTTTCTTTTCTCTTTTTACACTGCTTGTCTTTGGGTTAAGACCACAGAGGTACTGGATGTATTTGTATACATTCATCAGCATGCTCTGTTTTCTCTCATATCACTTCATTTCCTCTCCAAAGAGGCAGTATGTAGAAAATCAGCAGTTTTCCAAGGACCATCTTGTACAGAGTGACACAGGTCCTCAATAGTCCATTTGAGACGTTTGGTCTGCACAATGACAAATATTTATCTTTTATAGTAAATACATTTTACTTGCTTATCCAAATAAGGTATAAGCCAAGGTCTTTTCAGGACTGCATGAGGTAAGATAGCTATAACAGATAAGTACTGATATTTAAAAAGTCCTCCCTTCCTTAATAAAGAAAAGAATAGCAACTTAAAGTTTAAAACCTGTTCCTGACATACTGTGTATTTATACCTACACAAAAGAGGTTGTGGGAAAGTAACGGCAGACTTTCATTGTTTGCTTTACCTTTGGCAAAATGTATGTGTGCGCCCTAATGGGCTAAGTCCTCAGAAAATCACATCCATATGGGAAGGACAGGCTGAGAACTTAACAGAGAGAAATAAACCCACCAAAGGATCACCTGACAAAGCAAGGTTTTATATTTGCCAGAATAAAGGTGGAAAATAAGGGATCAAATAGATAAAAGAAGATAGACATGTGTGGATTAAGATTTAAGGAGCGTCCTTTATAATGAAGAATGTTTGAGACTACACAGGCATAATCAACTAGCATAACCTTTCAATTTCAAGAGGCAGACCAATTTTCAACTAGCTTCTCAGACATATATTAAGCATTGTATGTGACTCTGAAAATAGATTGTTCGTCATGAGGAATACACACATCTCCAAATCAAAAAACATAATCATATTTTGCCCTCCAACATATTAGATGCCTGCTAGTGCTGCAAATGGAAAATGTTTGGGGAAAAATCACTCTGGATTGATCAGCAGATGCCTCAGTTTCTTTGGGTTTGGGGCATTTGATGCTAATGAGGCCCAGACAAGCTGTCTTTACCCCAGCAAAGAGTATTTTCCACAGGGGCAGAGCATTTCTAAGGGATAGGATCTTGATCTTGATGAGACCCAGGACCCAGTTTGTTTCAGTCTGGCTTGATGGTATGTGAAAGAGAGTTCTACCCTTGCACTAAGCTTTAAATCTTTAGTTTGAAACAGCTGAGTTTATGGGGCCATGTAGTAAAAACTCAATGAGTGATCGCTAGAGATCCACGTAGTGCTAAGAACTTTTCACTGGACCACTGGGGCCTACACGACAGTTTGCTTTCCTTTTTTACCATATGCAGAATGTGACCCTGTTTGCACAGTGATGAATTTCCATTCATACTTACCTAGGCACAAAACTTAAATACAAACACATGCAAAGTTAAAAGACTGGAATTTTGGAAAATGGAAAACATGAATTGAACACTTTGTCTTTAGATCATATTTCTAATGTAAAGTGAGGTGTTCTTGCATATTTTGGCTGTACCATCATCCTGTAAGGGGCCACATTTAACTTAGTCAAACACTGAAGAACATATAAGTCGGCTTGTGTGCTCATCTCATCTCCTCTCCCTTCCAGTTTATCAATCCCTCCCACATGTCATTGTGACCAGTTCCATTTTTGAAACATTCCTCCCTAAGCTGTTGAAAAGAAACATGAAACAGTGCCAAAGAAAACTAAAAGATTCAGCATCCTGTTTTAGACGTTCTCGACCATGGTTTTAGGCAAGCCACTGGATTTTAAGCAGACCGCTCCAACTCTGTATCTTTAAAGGGGAGCAACGTAACCTGCGACACGTCCTTTTTCTTGAGTGTTCCTACCTTCGACAGAATCCAGAGTTAGGTAATGATAATGTATACTAAAAACCTTGTAAGAATCAGGCAAGAATGTCTAAAACTTGACATTTTGCAACATCCTAATGTCACATGACTGGTTGTTTAAGCTACATTTTTAATCATGGACTAGTTCAAAAATGTTTCTTTTTTAATGGAATATGTCAAAACAGATCAGCAGTTTGTGTGGTACTGATGGCATGGAACACAACAGTCAAAATCTGGTAGCAATTTTCCTGCCATTGCTCCTTCCCCCCAGTCACCTTTTACACTGAGCTGCTGATGGATATCTTAGACTGTAGTCCCAGAGCCTGAAGGTAATGGACGAAGGAACATTTTGGTGTCTGGATTTCAACATATTCAGGATGTAGAAATCTCTTGTGTTAAACTGATGTTTGGTTATACAGTAGTGAGGGACTTCAGGTTAGGAATGATGAGTTGGGCCCAGACTTCCTCCAATTTTGCTTATTTTTAATCTGTAAAATGAGTATAGCCTCTGGAGACAACTTGAGACTTGCTCTGCCATGCTAACCTTCCTATACATTCATTCATTCTTGCCCTAGATGGTCAGCTCGGACTTCTCTGTCCCTTGTCACAAATTCCAGCTCCTAATCAGAGATCCCCAGACATTCCCAAGCCAAGATTGACCTTTATTCTCTCCAGCAGTCCTGGATTTTCCCTGGGGCTCTTCTTCCATTTGGACAAGCAGGAGCCATCCAGGGGCATCCTTGTAAGATGCCTTAACTACATTAATTTGTTCCTTTAAATATCTTTAAATGTTTTTGACCATGATCTAAATTCTGCAAGTAAAAGATTCACTTGATTTAGACCTTGAGGCAAAACCCCAACTGCTCCATGGTTACAGTACAAGGTATACTCAAAAGAATGTTGTGAACAAACTCCCATCATGATTGCCTGTGCGATTATGCACTTAGATGAAGTGAAAGATGGCCAGACTCTGTGTTACATCTACTGATGTTCAAAAATCAAGTTGATGTGTGGTGGGATATACGTAATTGTCTGGTTTATCCGTGACTCCAAATTGCAAGTGAGACAAAAACAGTAGGATGGTGTAAAATGCTTGAATGCTAGCTTTGCATGCACCACCCTGTTACTTATGTCATGAAAGTCCAGCAGGAAGCATACCTTCCAAACATAGACTGTAGCAGCCAGTTATTGCTCAGCCATAGAACTGACTAAATTTGTAAATACTGACACTACGATAATTTACTGAGAAACCTCAGTGGGTGTAGGGACTCCAATCATGATATCGTTGTCCAATTTGTTGTAGATTTAGCTGTTTGAAAATCCATCCAAGTCAGTGCAAAAAATATTTTTGCGGGCAATGTTGGTGGGCATCCTAAAACTGTGATTAAGATTTTATTTTTCATAAAGACAGTCAAGAATCTTCTCGATCAGAAATCTGCATTATTCAAGGTGTTGGATTTCTCACCAAGATTACACACACTGCAAAGAAATCAGTTTGGAATTTAATGATTGATTTAACAGCCATTAGTCATGAAAAAAATGGTTAAAAACTACCAAAACCAAAGTTTTGAGCCTGATTCAATGATTATGTACATCAAAATAATTTGGAAAGTTCTGAAACTGACCAACAACATTCTACAGTAACTCACCACTGCCTTGTCAAAGCTCTGGTTGTGTGGCCATGTCTGATTTATGACGTAATGTCTGTGTCAGCAATATTAGTCAACTCATCAAACGCAAGCTCAGAGGTTATCTTGGCTTTTACATGCATGCTACGTGACAAAGTCTTGCATTCCAGCTGAATAAGTCAGTGCCAGGCGGCTTAAAATGCAGACATTCCAACAGCTCGAGTTATATTAAGTGTTTGTCATGACTAGCCTGCTGAATATGCTTGACACTGGAAGTCGATTAAGATCGAGGGACCCTGCAGAGATGCATCTTGCCTAGAAGGTATTCCAGGGGTTTTCAGGACTAATTACTTGGCGGTGCTAGTGGTCAGTTCTTTCTGACTTTAACATGGCTTCTAAATTGAATGATGGGATGCTAGGTGCCTTCGAATCTTAGCACTCTTAACATCCCTTCTTTCATTACATTTGTTCTTGGTTCAATCTCGAAATCTACAATGGAGAATTTCCCACTTGGAAAAGCAAAACTCTATATGAAGCTTTTACTATTTAAATGGAGCTTGACGATCCTGTTTATAATAGAGTACAAATAGAAAAAAACACCTACCCAACAAAAAGTGGACCTTCAAAAGTTTCTGTGTAAGTTTCCCATGTTAACTCAGTTAGCTTTGAATTATTTTCTCAGTTAACTCTAGTCGCATCACACATGACACATACTTCAGTGAGACATACGGTACTGTATTTGGTGTTAAAGACATGTCACACTATATCACGTTGCAGCTGTTGATTATTTCAGCAGATTTTGCACAACTCTTTGGCTGATGGAGAGCCTGCTTCCTTAGCACACAGATCTGGTGAGATGTTAGACACAATGGCAGATCTAGAAAGGAAGTGGAGGTGGCCATTGACTGTGAGTCAGTGATTTAGCATCAGTCCTCAGCAAAGAGGCTTCTGTGCGCTCTAGTTTATTTGAGAAGTCACCTTACTTACTTACATAACACAGACGTTGCTGGCTATTGTTAAAATTTTAAAAAAAAAAGCACCTTTTTGAACCAGGTGAAAAAAAACACGTTGGTCTGGCAGCTCCAAAGTTTGGCAGGAGTTTTCAGACATACGGTATGGGTCTGAAGTCATACATCATCAAATTCCGGCTTTAGAAATTGGTCCAAATCTAATGACCGTATACTCGCCAGGTAAAATTAGCTAGTTATCTGAAAGACCCACTTGAGACCACATTTTGGATTACAAAATACACATATTGGATTGTAATAAATACAAAAAAATCCATTGACTAGACAGAACAGTTTTTTCTCCACATGTTTTAGCTAGCATGCTAATGCTACCTCTCTGACTCAATAACTCCTTCCCCAGAGCCACTTCCAGCACTACGGAGGATGTGTTTAAAATATCAGAAAAGAAGGGTTTCTACCAGGCAAATCCAACATTAAGAAGCTTTGAAGACAGTGAGTGTTGGTTTGTAGAATGGTAGTTAATGCTAAGCCATTAAATCTTTCCTTATGCTAGACTGACTATGTACAATTTCGCCAATATTTTTAAGTTTTCTAGGAACATTTCTAGGAACTTTTTGGCTCAAAGAATGTTCAGTCATCTGGGCATTCGGCTAATGTTTTCCATCAAATTAATAACTGTTACTACAACTCTGAGTAAAATTGTAATACAATTTTGCTGCAAAGTATTATTTGAGCAGATGTTTTCAGAAATATAAATTTGGGATTTCCTTAGAAGGAAATATTACATACTGATCTTTCTAATAAATATTCATCTTAGCTGGATACTTTTAGTTGCCAGACACTAGTGCGTGTTCAACAGGTCTGTCTTATTTAGCGGCGAATACACCAGCCTGGCATGGTGATGAGAATCACCTGCTCAGCTCTGGGGAAACAGCTGCTTGGTTTTCTTGGACTGGACAAAATCATGCTGGCATGTCTGCCGATCGAGCAGTCATGTCTGGCCACACACTGCCCCAGACACACAGCACAGATGTCTGGGAGAGGCCTGGCAGCAGGAGGCATTCCGTCGGTCATGGCTGGCCACACACACCCCCTCATACCCCGTGTATATCTTGGGTGAAATTCAGCTCTTCTCTTCTTTTAAATGTCCAATGGGCGCCATGCCCAAGCCATTCGATCGCTTGTACACTTCCCTTTTCATCTCTTTCTTGTTCATGTCCTCCCACCTTCCATCCTTTTCTTTTCTATTTTCATTTGCAAAACATATGTTGAACTCTTGACTTGGACGTGTCTCTGTATGTCTGGCATGCCAATAACTCTGGCATGTCAGGATAAATGTGTAAAATTGTTATGCTCTGGGAGATCAGTAATATTTATGAATAAAACGATTCCGTCCCCTTAAGAAGCCATCTCACGTTTAGAAATAATGCATCGACTCTTCTCATATGTTTTATTACCATCAGTTGCAGCTCAGAATCAATGAGCCTTCCTTTGTGTCATCCTATATCTAGACTGATTGGAAATGCGTTTCCAGGCTAGACCTGCATAACCCCTGACCCCTTCAGACATGTAAGTTATGTCGCTGAACAGCTGTTCATGAAAAGGTTGGCATTCCACAGGACAGCTGCAGTGTATGTTGGTGCCAGGGGCTATCTTGTGAAGGGATATATATGAACTCATTGAAGCTGGACAGTACATAGAAATATTTTGTTTTGTCATAGTATAGTGACTCTGTCTAGACTACGTGGACTAGTTTTTTTTTCTGGAATAGATTTTGATCATAAAATCATAAGGAAACTCCAAGGAAGCAGCACCTTTTTTATTTTTTTTATTTTTTATTTTTTTGCTAAGAGTAATATAAACATGTATTTTTTCTTTTTCTTGGTCAAGTCCTCTGAGGTGCAATTCTCCAATATAATAGTCATGTGCTGAAAATATTTCCCCAAAATGATGGTGAGCAGGAATGTTTTTTGCATCCAGAAAGAGAAAGTGTTTGTAGATGTCTGTCCACAAGTATGTGTGAGACGGAGACCGATGTGTGTTTGTGTGCTTTGCTTTCAGAGCAAAAGCAGATTTTTATCATTGCGTATCCATATTGATAGACTCAACATTTCTTTTCTTTTCATATGCATAAATGTAAACTTCACTCACTATATTCTATCAATCACCCCACCCACTTACACCATCAATGGTATCGTTATCTCTGGTTGCATCACATCACCTCCCATCACATCACTTCCATTCTTGTCATTTAAGGTTGCATGTCACCTCCAGTTGTGTCAACTGAAGATGACACAATTGGTGGTGGTGGTGCACGTGTCACCTCTGGTCACATCTGGTCATGTCACCTCCAGCTGGGTGACCTCAGGTCAGGTCACCTCTGTTTGCACAACCTCCAGTTGTGTCATCTCCGCCACCTCTGCTCTCCAGGTCACCTCCAGGTGTGTCACCTCTGGTCTTGTCACCTCTAGTTGTGTCACTTCCGTTCATGTCACCTCTAGTTGTGTCACCTCCAGTCATGTCACCTCCAGTCATGTCACCTCTAGTTGTGTCGCCTCCAGTTGTGTCATCTCCAGTCATGTCACCTCTAGTTGTGTCATCTCCAGTCATGTCACCTCCAGTCATGTCACCTCCAGTCATGTCACCTCTAGTTGTGTCGCCTCCAGTCATGTCACCTCTAGTTGTGTCACCTCCAGTCATGTCACCTCTAGTTGTGTCGCCTCCAGTCATGTCACCTCTAGTTGTGTCACCTCCAGTCATGTCACCTCTAGTTGTGTCATCTCCAGTCATGTCACCTCCAGTCATGTCACCTCCAGTCATGTCACCTCTAGTTGTGTCGCCTCCAGTCATGTCACCTCTAGTTGTGTCACCTCCAGTCATGTCACCTCTAGTTGTGTCACCTCCAGTCATGTCACCTCTAGTTGTGTCATCTCCAGTCATGTCACCTCTAGTTGTGTCACCTCCGGTCATGCCACCCCCAGAAATGCCACCCCAGTCCTGCTACCTTTTCAGGTGACCAACCAGTTTTGACACCTCAGCTTATGTCATGATGCTGCTTTTAGCATCTCTGGTTTAGCAGCTCCAGTCGAGTCACATCCAGTCTTGTTACCTCCACTTGTGTCGTCTCTGGTCGAGTCATCTGTAAAAACATGCAGCCTCTGGTTGTGTCACCACTAGTCATGTCACCTCTGGTTAAATTACCTCCAGTTACGTTACCTCTGGATCCAGATGTGTCACCTCTAATGTCGTCATCACCAGTCACATCACCTTTCCCTGCATCACCTCTGTCCAGTCACCTTTGGCAGTGTCACTTTCAATTCCTCAGATCTTATTGAACCCTTTGTCTTGTTGCAGTACTCACAATGTGAAAATATAGGACATGGATAAAGATCTTAGATCCTAGTGAATGTTTTGCCAGAATCCAGTTACCATGAGGTGAAAAACTTAAGCAAATCTTTATAGTATTTGAAGTGAAGTGAAGTGACGTGACATACAGCTAAGTATGATGACCCATACTCAGAATTTGTTCTCTGCATTTAACCCATCCAAAGTGCACACACACAGCAGTGAACACACACACACCATGAACACACACCCGGAGCAGTGGGCAGCCATTTATGCTGCGGTGCAAGGGGAGCAGTTGGGGGGTTCGGTGAGTTGCTCAAGGGCACCTCAGTCGTGGCCGGCCCGAGACTCGAACGCACAACCTTAGGGTTAGGAGTCAGACTCTCTAACCATTTGGCCACGACTATTTCATTTGAATACTACAAATTCATCCCTCTGAAATGTTGTTCCATCTTTGAATAACAAATCATACAGTTTTAAAACTTACTTTACAAAAAATATGGCTTCAATTATTCCTGAAATTTGTCGTTATTGTCGTTAATCTTTCAGCCACTTATTGTTCGAGGTCACCACAGCAGGTCATCCCGATCCGCATATTCGATTTTGGCACAGGTTTTACACCGGATGCCCTTCCTGATTAAATTATTCCTGAAAGCATTTGCATAAATCTTTAATCATGATATTAAACAACATCCTTAAAACTTCTATTATTTCTGAGTCCGGAACAGGTTTCATGTCCTTTTCTCAATACCGGACATATTGAAATTCTTATCTGTGGTAATTGCACATACTGTACTGCAGATGTACGAGATAAAGGTTGCAAAATGCTGGAGTATTACTTTAACGCTGAGATCAGGAGCTATCATTGATCACATTTTAAACAGGCTTTGCTCATAACATACTCCGTGTTACATCTGTATGTGTTCATAATCCGCTATTCGTTTCCAGTGAGGGCTGAAAATAATTTAACAGCCATGTGGTCTTAAATATTTTTCCAGATGCATGTATAGGCTGTAAGCCTCATAGACGCAATGCTGTCTTCAGGTTAGTAAACATTGAGCTAGCAACCAGATTTTTTATTATACCCACCCCAAGGAACTTGTTTTCTCTACCCATGTAATTAAACCTTCCCAAACGGAAATCCTGACTCCTCCTTAAGACTTGGTTCTTATGACCGCTTTGGGCTTTCTACACCACATCCAGACCGATCATTGTGTAGTCCCCATGGTTATGTACCAAACCAGTCTGTAACGAAGATGAGTCCTCTGGAAATAGATGTACTGGGCAGGATGCCACAATTTGTCTTTCAGTGTTGCCTCTTTATTTGATTATTGTTATAAAGAAGACTGTTTGAAATACTTGTTTCCATTGCAGACTTGGCCATAAAAGAAGTGTTTATCTAGAAAAACGGTTGGGAAGGGGTTGTTTATGGAAACAATTTGGTAAGCTCTGACTAGTACCTTGGCATCTGACCAAAAGATCTATAGTTCATAGAGGTGGCTAGGTTGGCACATTGTCTTCCTAGCATCTGGGCACACAGCAGGGAATCTGTCACAAGGCAGACAGACAGAAAACAAGCGCTCGGAAGTTAAGAGAGCGATGGAGCAGTAAATAAAGGCAGTGACAGCGGAGGAAGTAAAAGAGAAGAGAAAGCCTGACCGTACTTGTAGGTGTGTCAGACCATGAGCTCCTGACGAATGGGATGATTTAGTGTTGGAATAATACAGTAACGAGTCGTAATTTGTTGTTTCAGTAATGCATTCACTCAGGGGACTCGTTGGAGGCATTCATCTGCTGGCACTCTGCTATACTTCAGCTGCCAACTCACTACCGCTAATTTCTGAACAATGTTCCCAGAAATCCCTTCCAATTAATGTCCCTGCATTTAGTTTGTATGTTTTACTAGATAGTATATGATAGCTAACAGATATTGTGTTCTTTGTGATATGGATATTCCAGAGAAATAAGGCACTCATTCCATAAAAGCACAGTAGATTAAACAGATCTTGTTTTATTTTTTTGACTAAATGGAGCATTTTGAGTAAAAAGTATTTTTTAAAATGGCTCTTTTTATCTCTTATTGCAGAATGTATGAACTGTACGGGTTACAACGATCTGAACAATCGCCTGAACAACCTTGAGAGTAAGGTAAGAGCAATGAACTCTTATGCTTAAGATATTTGTATCAAGTATCACCTGCATTTCCTCAGTCAATCGATTAAATGTTTCAAAGTCAACCAATTTTTGCAGAGATTTTGTTGCATAAAGCAAGTCATTTCATTTCATTTGGAGCCTTGAGGTCAAGAATTAAACCGCAACTTATAACTTACTCCATAGACAGCGTTCTCTTTTTCTTTATCTTTGGTATTTTCACCATGTAGGTTACATTCATCTTTTTTTTTTACTCACAACATTGTCGGGAGCAGGAGTCATTTTCAAAATTCAGTTCGAGATTCATAGCCAGGAGTCCTGTGATTTTTTTTATTTTTATGGTGGAAATCACCAATAATCTGAAGAGATGGTTTCCCAAAAATATCAAATTGCTGCCTTCCATTTAAATAAAACATATCCAATGGCAAAAGCTCTGATCCTTTTTCACTAAACCCAATTTTAGGCAGGTCAGAAGTGCGTTTTAATCGGTCAACATCAGTGTTTGTCTCAAACCCTTTAACTATTTTTTTTCCGGGACAATGATCTAATCAAGTTTCTTATGAAGATTTCCCGTAAGCTCCATTTGTGGTTTTAATGCAACTTTCTCTGAAATATTATACAGAAAGGAAAAATAAAAATGGAATAGGAAAAACCTAATAGGAAAGGCCCTTAAGCCTCCACTAAGCAGATCTATGCTTGGATTGGATTTTGTCCCATATTTGTTTTTTTAAATAAAAACCCTCTGCCAAATGAATAAATGTATATGTAATGTACTGTGGACAGTAGGATATCAACAGTAAAGTTTTTATGTGAGTGCAATAGTTATATAGCAAAGTTTTTTTGACCCTTTTTGTGCTTTTGGATGTGTTTTAGATCAAGTTGTTACGGGAGGCTGGACCTCGGCTTCCATCGATCAATACTCTGCCGGTGAGATCAACAGACAACGAGGTTGAAACCCCAGAGCCCACCCCTAGGGGACCCCCACCTTTTTGGCAGCCAGGTGAGCCAATCACCTGCCATCACTTTTCTTAACAATCCCTCATTTTAACAGGGACCAGCGTTTCACCCCGAGATGAGAGCCTCCCTGAGATTTGCGGCCACATACATGCAGAAAGTAATGGCCATAGGAGTGGAGGAGTAATGACATGTTGAGTCTATAAATGCTGGTGCTTAGAGAAATGAACAAAGTATATACATATTTCTTTAGGGCTCAAGCTGCCAAAAATGTCTTGTGTCTGAAAAATCTCACCTGCTTTTTAAAAGTGTTAAAAAAGTCTTCTCTGGCAAATGTTAAAATTTAAGCAGGTCAGAATACGAGTATCAATGCGCAATGGTACCACAATTCAATCCCCTGGAAAGTTTTGATTCAGGCTGTAGAATTGTCTAATAGTGTCATACGAGCAGTAGAAGCTCCGGAAAGGTTGCGTTGACTGCCAGGGGGACAGTCGGGTGTCATTTATCCAGATGGATAAAAACAAATTCATTCATAAATTATTTGTAGCAGCATTGACACAAGAAATCGTTTGTCAAAAGGGATGTGGGATGTGGTAGCTTAGTGGTTAAGGTGTTGGGCTACCAATCGGAAGGTTGTGAGTTTGATTCCTACGTCCACCAGGTTCCCACTGCTGGGCCCCTGACAAGGCCCTTACAGTAACCCTCAATTGCTCAGTTGTATAAAAATGTAAGTCACTCTGGATAAGGGTGTCTGCTAAATGCTGTAAATGTAAAAGAGGGTTGCCAGGGTCTTGTTATTTACGCCAAACTGAGCACATTTTGGAACAAAGTTGCAAATGAAAAAAAAAGCAAATCCAGAGTTTTTTGGGGGGAAAGTTTAAAAATATTGTACAGCAGCCAAGATCTTTAAAGCAAATAATCGGAAATTAAATCTGAAATATTTAAGCAAACATAGCTGACACAAAGCTAAGAGAAATTGTGTGTGCTGACAGTGAATCTACGATATACAGAAAAATATCTGGTAGTAAGATATATTGCAAAGATTGGTACATTGAAAGGAGGATTATAGAGTGGAGGATTATAGGGGGGATAATATTCGTACCAGGCAATGAGGGAAAAAAATGCACGTTGCAGATACTGGAAATTCAGAAATGCATGCACTGCAAGGGGAACTTGTTTCCCACGCAAAGACTAAAGGAAAGAGGAAAAAATACACGTCTCTGTTTTTTGCTGTTTGTGAGATATAGATGAGCTGGAAATTTTACTGAGACCTGGCAACCCTGCATGAAAAAGTTCATGTGAAAAATTTTCGCATTTCGACTTCTAAGTTTGTGTAAATTTGTACATAAAAAAG
The DNA here is from genome assembly GCF_030014155.1 of Tachysurus vachellii. Lineage (NCBI taxonomy): Eukaryota > Metazoa > Chordata > Actinopteri > Siluriformes > Bagridae > Tachysurus > Tachysurus vachellii. The sequence continues at coordinate 16,051,967 of NC_083460.1, forward strand.
CAGATAAAGAGTTTGTTGATTGATTGGCATGAATTTCATCACATCACTTATTTGTTTGAATTGCTCACAGAAATTTGGTATAAAAAATCATAAGATATCAAAAGAAATTCATAAATTTAGACAGAACCCCTAAATATTCTTTTGTTTCTTAGCTAACCTCACAGCTAATATAGCTAGCTAGTTTTATTTGTGATATCGACTGAATTTGGTTGGCTAGGTAGTTTCTCTGGTATGATTGGACTTGTTGTTTGGGCCGTGTTAGTAAAACGAGTGTAAAGTGTACCTGTGGCCGGTCTGAACGGCAGTGCGATTCCCTGTCAGTTACTTCAGTTGCTAATACAATTTTTTATCAATGTACAGTAAAAAGAATAAGAATCAGAAAAAGTACTAAACTGCTATTAAATTACAAACTAGTCCAGATGGCTTTTATTATTGTTTTTTTCCAACAGCTTAGCAAGTTAGCACAAATATTGTTGAAATAAACACATCCATCTGTATGATAAGCAGTAAAATACCCGCTGCCATGAAACCTAATTGATCTTTTCCAACGTTCTCCAGTCTCACAGATCCAGTGTTCAGCACCCTGCCCCTGCGTCCATCAGTAAAACCGCATACAGCAGACTAATGAGTGTGCTATTGTTTTCAGTGGTGCTTTACTCTCTTTACAAGCCAAGATTAGATTTCCATTAAAATCTCAACTTCAAATAAAACGTCATTATCCCATGAGGTCCTTCTTCATCATTTTGCCTATTTACATCTGTGTGGGCTTGTGCACTGTTTAATCTGGCAATCCCAACCAAGTCCTGGTTTCACTGCATCAAATCAGCTTAATAGATTTGAGGTAAACTCCCTCAGCGAGGCAGCACAAAAAGTCGTTCTATACTATAACACACAGGACACCCAGGCAGGGAGAAAGAATTAGTGAGGGTAGATTTCAGGCTGTGAGAACATTCAGTTATTCCAAATTAACAGGGTCTAGCATATCCAGCTTATAAATTTATGTTGAAAGCCTGATGGAATTAGGCTCCGCAGTTGTTTTAGACATCCGTCTGACTTAACAGATACTCAGATAATGAATGTTTTGTTTCGTTTTATTTTGCCAAGGAGCTTAATATGCATGAGGAAATGGTGCGTTTTATTACTACAACTATGGTGCTTTAAAATGTAGATGGGGAAAATAGAAAAAGAGGCCGAAAGATATATTAAAAAATCTATTTAGTTTTCAGTGTGATTACCATTGCGTACATGTAGGTATCGAATATTTATTCTTATATGGCCTTTAAAAATATATATTATATTTTTTATCATTATAAAGAACCCCCAAAAAAGGAGTACAGTTTCATAGAAAAGTTCCAGAAAGAAGCTTTTCCTGAAGCTAACAACCTGTATTTTCTTTTAAAAAATGAGTAAAGATTATTCATTTATTTTATTATTTAAGATTATTATGCATATTATTCAATAGTAGATGCTTGTTTTAAAACCCTTACTATTAATATTTAGTTCTATCTGTGTTGTCCAAGAAGCCGGTATAGATTTCTAGAATAATGTTAGTTCGCTACTCCATGCAGAACATTTCAAAGTTCTTCTGTTCTGTTCTGGTTCAAATCTGGAGACTGAGATTGTTAATGTAAAATATGTTTAAAAATGTGTTCATTGTCTTGCTGAAAGCTCCAATTATAACCATAACCTCTTGGCAGATGCAACCAAGATTTGGGCTGAAATTTCCTGGTACTTATCACCTGATCTTACCAAAGCCATCAAGTGTTGTTTCCTCATAAGCAGTGCTGTTTATTTTTTCACCAAAATTTGTTCAAATGATGCTTGGTGAAGTTCAGGTGCTCCATTTTGCAGGACGTTTTCGAGAACAGTTACTTTCTTGAAGCAATATAAACATCAAAGTAGTGTTTAAATGGTAGATTTTGAAACTTGACATCTACAAATGTTTCTCTTTCTCTTTCGTCGTCCTTCTCACTGTACAGAGGGACAATGTGCTCAAATACTGTTCCAGCATTTTCAGACATGTGAAACCTTTTTTCTTGTGGTCTTAATTGTTCTGAGTGCTAATATGTGCAGGTCAACAACCATCTGACACTTATTTTGAAAAGTATTTTGTTTTTTCCCCATGGCAATGAAGGGTTTTTACATGTGTATAAAATTTAAATGAAAGAATAGAGTCAATGGAAATGTTTGTGAAATATTCTGTATATAGGGACACGGGGGCCTCCAGGGCCAATAGGACCACCTGGTTCATCGGGACCTCCTGGACCTAAAGGAGAGGCAGGTGCTCCAGGCCGACCAGGACCCACAGGTCAGAGTCACTGTCTTTTCTGTGATATAAATGTATAAGTTGCTGTACTTAAAGTTTTTTGTCAATCCCAGATCATGTTTAATCTCAATGTTCTGTCTCCACTTAGCATTGGAAGCATTGACCTTTTGACTTTTTCTATATTGACTTTATAGCAATATGATCAAATACAAAATATGTCCCGTCTTCTCATTTGTAGATATATACTCAAACAATATTTTTTTTAGACTTAGATGGAAGGTTTGTGGCTTAATTTAAGGGACAGTCAACCTTCAATGTTGTATTTTGAACTGTGAAAATTGTATATATGTAATTTAAGAGATGACTGGATGTAAATATTGAGTGTATTTCCAAAAATCCATAAAAGGCATAATCAGGGTGAAAAACAGGAATAGTTAGTCAATACTAACAGACCATGAATCATTGTTAGGGAGACGAGGAAAACAAGATCCAAGGAGCTATTACATGGAAAAAAGGAACAATGAATGAGTCACAGTTATAAGCTTAAAGTTATGGTGGAAACATTTCCAAGATACTGGGAGGATACAAGACAACACAGAGCCATTATATATTGTATATACAATGCAGTGTAACCAAGGAGTGAGCTGGATCTTCATAGCAGTGTTCTATGAACGGATGAATTGAAACGAGACTGAATGCGCTGTTATGGGAAAGTAATCATTAACAAGAATGCTGCAGAGCTGACACTAGAGACTTGAAAAAAAAAATACACAAAACTTTACTATTTCAACGATTATAGGTTTGTTAAATAACATCATATTCATTATTAACATAGATTAACATAAGTAGCCCATGGGATTTAGTGGTTACAATAGAAACAATAATGAATTCGAACATTAATATACACCTGCGTTTTAAGTTACATCCACAACTAGTTTTCGCTGTTTTGACCAATCAGAATTAAAATTCACATCATCATGATATACACTAATACAGGCTACTGTATAGATACATAAGTGTTAATAGTCACTGGTGATCATTTTTGCTTTCAGGCCCGAAGGGTGAAAGAGGCTTTCCAGGTGAAATTGGTCTTCCAGGTCCCCCAGGTCCTCCAGGACAACCTGGTCTTCCTAACTCCATTCCTCTCCGAGGGGATGTATTTCAGGGTCTTAGTACAGATGAAACGGGTGAGTGGAAACACTCGCAAACTGTTTAGGGTGTGTGTGTTTGTGAGTGTGTGAAGTTTTCCGGTAATCCAGATGATAGTGAATCATACTGTAGCACTACTAGGATGCCACTAGGATGCTTAATGACAGGTGTCACTTTTTACTACAGGACTAGTATCAATGTTAAGTTCCAGTGTCTGTGTCACATACGGTATGTTTTTACAGTGTTTTAACAAGAGTTTCTGTACGTTTAAATGTTTATTTTAAAGTCTTGTCACAGGTAAATGTCAAAGTGGGACCAGCACTGACCTGTAGATATCGTTTGACCTAAGAGTTGTCTAAAAATAAGCTGCATGTTTACACAGATGGTTAATTAACATGCGGTGGAGAATAAATGTACGCGTGCAGCCAAGCGCTCAGCCCTTTTAGTCATCATTTCTGCTGCAGTGACTGAAACAATATTGATGACCATATAAGCCACAGTGTGTTAGCAAAAAAAAAAAAACAAATTCTTAAAACAACGAATCGAATCCATTACTGATTTGATTCCCTTGACTCATTTGAGTTCCATAGAAGCAACTTCAGTGCAATGAGTCAAATGCTGTAAATGCAAATGAATTGTTTCACCAATGTAGTCTAAGCTACTCTGATGAGTGGTGGATCAGTGGTTAAGACTCCGAGCCTGAGTAGTGCCACGGTGGCACTTTTGGTCCCTTGAGAAACGCCCTTAATTTTCTCTGCTCCAGGAGTTCTGTATCATGACTGACCCTGTGCTCTAATTCTAACTGGGGAATGTAAAGAAACAAATTTTGATGTCTATGTGACAAACAAATGCTTGTTCTGTTCTATCCGTAGTATTTTACAGAATGCTAATACACCAAATAAACAGATTAACAGATATATAGGAGATCTGTTATGTTACAGAGAGTCAGAATGGTTCACAGTCTATAGATTGGATGTAGCAAAAAAAAAAGTCATGCAAGCAAGAGGATTTTCCTTCTGTGAATGAGAACGAAGAATTACTGGATGCATTCGTTTATTTGTTCATCCTTAGTAACTACCACACATCTTTGTCTGAGACCAATTATGAACTCGAGTGATGGAGCTGTGTTTGAGGAACCGAGCTTGAATTCTTACTCCATACTGAAAACTTCTGCCATTTCTACATCTGTGATTTTTTAATTGTCATGGCCACTTTAGAGGTGGATATTTGGAGCACTAAATAAATAAGGATACACGTGACACAACTGCGTTCCATCCTTATTTGAATTTATAAGTAAAATCATTGAAAATGTTCTTTGTTTTTTCGGAATTATCCCCAGTTTCCAGTAAACGAGTTCCCTCCCACAGTAGGAGCACTCAGAGTCAGGTGTCTTGCCTTCATATAACCGAATCATAAATGCACACCCAATTTCTTACAGATGTTCTCACGGATCGTTTCACATAATTTACCTTGTGCAAAATGATTGCCAAGATCAACCGCATTGTTTTGAGCTACATGTGCTTCATGACTCTGAACCATGGCTTGTGATTAAAATTTCCATATTCAACAGCATACCTTTCTGCAATGGTAAATTGTCTCAAAGCGTAATCTTCTCTCCATCACACCAAGAGCAGATTTTCCGGAATGCGTAAAAAGGAAATTGTGGCTTTTTACCAATACGGGTTGGAGGTCAGAACCGTTTCAGCCTCGATAAGAGTTTTAATGTTAGAGAGTCTTTCGAAGGTTGAATGTGTTTTAGTTATTTTTTTTATGGGATTTATTGATTAGGCTCTGTTGACGTCATTGTATCTTTGAGAAATTTTGAAAAGCAGTGAGTCCAGGTGTTATTTTTCCACTCATCTGTTTCCTACATTTGACTGTAATTTCCTTACATCACCCGCTATTATTCTGACCTTAGTTTCCTTTGTTTTTTATTTGGAAAAGCACCGGCCATGTCGACCCCTAGAGCAGCTTCGTAATTGTTTGCTTCGTAATTAGTATTATGTGTACAGCCGGCATCCAGACCTCTCTCTGGCCATAAGATCCAATTTATTCATAGCATGCAAAGAACAATTTTCTGTGAAATTTTGTAATCCTTCTTTATTTAATGTGGAATTTGAATCCAGTGAATTTAATTCAAACTGTGCTTGGAAAACCAGACGGAAAAAACGGTATTTTGAATGGCGCTTGGAAGAATGTAGGATATTAACATCAAAATTCTGAGGAACATCTCTCACAAATATTAAAATTTAAATGTAAAAATATTATTTGTATGTGGATTAGGGAAGAGGTGAAACATCCAGGATTCCCAAGTAAAAATGAAGAAGGTTTTTATGTTCTACTATGATGTTAAAACTTTAAAAAGTTCTGCTAACATTAGCTTACTTACAATGATTAGCAGCTGAAAACTGAAAATTAGCTGCTTAATTAGAATTAAGCTATTTCAAAAGAAGTTTTCAGTAGAATCTGAAACACTTTAGATCTATCTGCTTCATTATGGGTCATATCTTCCATTTTAATTCTATGTTTCTTAAATGCTAGATAAATGCTAAGTTTGACAACTTTGAGAGCATCTACTTTTGCCTGGGAATCCTACATGCATCGCCACATGACACCTTTTGTCCTATTTTACATAAAATCTGTATTTTTTGGTCAATTTGATTTAGAATTTTAAAGATTTGTATTGAACACTCAGTTTTTTGTTGTTGTTGTTGTTTTTTTTATCTTATTTTAAACTAGAAAAAAAATCCAAATCTTACATCTAGCACATTTTTAAACAAAGATTAAAAACAACACACAACTCTTTTTTCTTTATAAAACATAGACATAAAACTGACACATTTTCTGAATTTCTTAATTTTCTAACAAATCAAATTTGATGTTACAGAAATAAATAAAGAAAGCGACGTGTTATGTAACAGACCGCTTTGCAGACAAAAAAAAAAACATAATGAAGGCTTCTGGGTTTTGCTGAAGAAAAAAAACCTTTAAAACATTAAAAATGTGACAGAATTTTCAGGATGCTCAGAAAAATATTTAGTAGCCTACTTCCTTAAAAAAAACTGCACAAATTGTCCCTAATGCTACTGATGGACTTTTAAAATAGCGGGTTATCACAACAAATACTGGCATAATTTTTATAGTATTTTTTAATGTAAAATATAAATAGACAGAATTCTTAACCAAATTATTTTTTTCAGTTTCCAACCTTAATAGATTTGATGTAGCTTGAACAAAGTTCTGTCTAATCATGTCATGATTGGCAAGTCAGATCCCAAAGCAATAAAGTAAGAACTGCCAAAGTGCCACAGTTGGGTAAAGTCCCAAAGGTCTGAACACAGGTTCAGAAAGTCACAAATAAATTTCTTGAGGATCCAGCAGGGGACAGCAGAGTCCTTCTGTAAGTCCGGCTGAGCCGAGCTGTTTTTGATTAGGCCTCTGGCTTGAGCACAAATCAGCTCTAATTTGTAAGCTGTCAGCGCAGCCGTCTGCTTTTGGAAGCTCAGTGCCAAAGAGCAGCGGCGTGTAAAAAGGCGAGGGCGAGACGTTCCGCCCCCCTCCCTCAATCCTGCCCCCCTTCAAGACGGTCGGAGCTCCAGAAATTGGTTCCAGAGGGACGCTGCCAAGCAGGCCAACCTCCTCGAGTAGCTTTGCATGTTTTCGAAGCTGGAGGAAGAGGGTTGTGGTGGCTGAGTTCCCCTGAGGCTGGAGGCAGGACTCGGTGCTGAGACTCAGACGTTCGACAAGAGGAGCAGAAACCTCCTGCTGAGTCTCTGGAGGCACAGTGAAGGGGGGGTGTGAATGCGACTGAATGTAGACTTTCTGGCCTCTTTCACACACAGTGCAATGCATGCCATCAACGGTCTGGGGACTCATTATATCGTACGTATAAATAGATGATGACTACACGGTTCACTAGACACCAAGCAAACTGAAAACAGAATCTTTGTGTCTTGTGTGGTTCATGTTTAGTCTAGATTTTCTCACCTGTCTCTCACCTGGGTCTTATTACACAGGGCTTTTCAATTCTCAAATCTGACTGATCACGTGCGGTTGATTAACAGCAGCTCTGACGTTAGGTAAAGATGACTGAATAAGATTTCTGACATGGGAAAGATTTCAGGACCGAGGCCGATCTGCTTTGCGGTTTAATCGTAACCAGACAACCTCTAGTTTTTTTTCTTCCTCTCATTAACTTCATAACAAAGAAAATAGTCAGACCGGGAGGGCAACAACTTGTCTCACAATCCTTTCACAACCAGAACCTCAAGGTATTCACAGTTTTGCGATCACAGAAATGAGCACTTTGTGGCATACGATTAAAGGAAAACAATTAGCATTTTTTGTTAAAAAAGCTCACTTTTTTACTTTCAGTTAGAAAGTTAATTTAAAACTTTATACCTCATGTGATTTTGTTTTGATTTGCCTCCTCCTAATTTCCTGATTGTGCTGTTTTCTGTTTTCCATACAGCCTTTGATTAATTTGTGTATTTACATCCTTTCGTGTCTTTTGCTGTCTGTCGGAAATATAGTTACAAGTTAAAAGCATTTAAGTGATAGTTATGCACACTATATTGATGGCTCAGCTTTGAACAAAACACAAAAGAAAATTTCAACCTTCATCCTTTTTTGTTTTCAAAAAACCACCTGAACAAACACAACACCATAATTACTACCAAGAAACTGGTACAAACAAACATCTAAGGAGGACCTGAAGTCTTAACGTGTTTTTACCTCAGAAATTCCAGTCCATGTTTTCAGACCTGTGCCTGTGCCGTCTCTGTTCACGATCATAGATTTATCCTTATTTTAGCGACGGACTTTGATGACGATTCCTCGAATTAGCCTTAATATTTTTTGAGTATACGCACATGCATGCAGCTTTCAGTCACCGCTCATTATAGTAGGACTGTCTTCTCTTTAAGCTCTTCTGTTTATAGCATATGAAGTGTATTTTGAATCATTTATTATTAGTGAATATGCTGAAAATAGTGCTGAATTAAAGAAAAAAAAAGACGAAAGTATCTGGATTATGGTCAGAATTTTTTCCAGAAAGAAAAAGGACTTTACATCCAACCACCAGCCGTCTTACTTGGATATGTTACAAGCCCGAGATGGAGGATAATTAATTTTGTCAATAATCACAGCCAGACTGTACAAATCAAGAATACTTTCTAGCGCTTAGCTGTTTTTAAGGCTCTAAATGTAGCCCACACATTTCACCTCCACTGTGTAACATCATTCATCTCCCCTTCTTACTCGCTCATGTGACTGCCACTCGCTGACAGCCGTGTTGAGCTTGTGGGCCCGATTCCATCCAAACCTCATCGCTAAAGTACGGAGCGCAAGCGTGTGTAGGACAGCTGTCCTTTTTTTGTGGCCCTATGAGACCAGAGCAAATGGAGTTCCAGGACTGAAAGGACGTGACTTTGTCTCGTGTGCTTTGGAACGAATTCCTTGGCAGGTTATTGAATCTCAATCGATGACTAGATATCCAGTAATGACTGTCGCTGACTGTTAATGGGTCAACACACACACACACACACACACACACACACACACACACACACATTTTTGTCCTAGTATCCTTGTGAGGACGTTTCTTTGACATAATTCTTAAGTAAACTATCCTAACACAACATTAACATCAGTAACAAAAATGAAAATATTTAAGCCTTTTCCATTTGTTTTGTTTTGTTTGTATCATTGTTTTTTGTTTTATATTTATTGTCAAAAAGCAGCCTCATTAGGACCAACCAAATGTCCCCACAAATGTAACTCTTCTTCCTCACCAAGATATAAGTACATGCCCCATCAATCTAGCCCCATCAATAAACACATACCCCCCCCACACACACACATACACACACACACTTCCACCCCTACCACACACATTTGTCTTAGTATCCTTTTATAGGCCTTTCATTGAAGTAATTTTTAAGATAGCTAATTGACCCTAACATTAACCTTGGTAAAAAAAAAAAAAAAAAAGAACGAAAATATTTTGTATTTTTCCAGTTTTTGTTTGTTTGATTTTGTCAAAAAGCAGCCTCAGGAGGACCAGCCAAATGTCCCCACGTATGCAAAACACTCAAACGCTCAGATATAATTATATTTCCCCACCAAGATATAAATACATGCTTCCACATCTGCTGCTTCCCCAAACCCACACACACACACACATTATATATATACATACACATCTCATTTCGTCTGTCTCCCGCTCCTAAATTTAGTCTTTTGTCATGTTATTGGAGCAAAAGTTAACAGCACACCCACCTACTGTACAAAAGAATGTTACGGTTGAATTTCTTTCATATATTTCATATATTTCTTTCAATATTACAGGTAAAGATCTGTGTAAAATGAATCTGAGTCTCACTGGAGTTCACACACAGCATTAATGCTTATTGTCTCTGTGTTGTTATAAGCAGGTCGTATAGGACCTCCAGGCCCACCCGGTCCTTCCGGTATGTCATAATACACACAAACGCACACACACACAAATACACACACACGCGCACACACTTTTTATACTGCAGTATTTTCTCTTCAACAGCCAAACTCTACCCTGTAACATAAAATGATTTCATTCTGGTGCTAATTTGTTGGTTGCTAAAGTTTTATTATTAGCATGAGACAGTAGCAGTTGTTAGCAGCTGTGTAAGGCTCTGATGCCATAGCAGGACAAACTCCTGTGCTTAGTCCCTAAAAACAAAAGTGCTTACTTTTCTCACTAGCCATTTTTTTAGCAACCTTCTATATCCTATTAACGAGAAATTTAATATTAATAAAGAAGCACTTTACACGTTAGACTCAGAGTTACAGAATGCTTTGCAACTATACGACACGGTTTATGGAGCTTGATTACACAAAACCAGAATAAAGTACAGCTGCATCGTTCTCTTATGTCGGAGATGAAACGAGGGCAAAATGCCACATCAATGCTAGTAGTAAGTGGTCAAACTGCACTGTAGGTAATTTGGGAATAGACCAAATTTTCATCGAAAGAGATTTAAATAAAAATAAAAGCACCAGTGAAGGTTAATTGTAAAGATTACTATGTTCAGGGTGGATTTTTTTCTTTACGTGTTCTGCTTTATTTAAAAACAATTAAAATATTTCAAAGTGCATAATCAGATTCTAGTATTATAACATTCACACTTTTTTATGCTGTTTTTATTCAGGCCCCCCAGGTCCTGCTGGAGCTCCTGGCCTTCCAGGATTACCTGGACAAGATGTAGGTAGATGTTCACACCAAAAATAATAAAATACAATAGTAATAATAATAATAATAATAATAATAATAATAATAATAATAATAATAATAATAATAATAATAATACGGGGCACGGTGGCTTAGTGGTTAGCACGTTCGCCTCACACCTCCAGGGTCGGGGTTCGATTCCCACCTCCGCCTTGTGTGTGTGGAGTTTGCATGTTCTTCCCGTGCCTCGGGGGTTTCCTCCGGGTACTCCGGTTTCCTCCCCCGGGAAAAAAGACATGCATGGTAGGTTGATTGGCATCTCTGGAAAATTGTCCGTAGTGTGTGAGTGAATGAGAGTGTGTGTGTGTGCCCTGCGATGGGTTGGCACTCCGTCCAGGGTGTATCCTGCCTTGATGCCCGATGACGCCTGAGATAGGCACAGGCTCCCCGTGACCCGAGGTAGTTCGGATAAGCGGTAGAAAATGAATGAATGAATGAATGAATAATAATAATAATAATAATAATAAGGAGAAGAATGCAGATTTATGAAAAAAACATTTAAAATATGTATATAATATGATGTATAAAACATGGTAACATCGACTTCCTAGCTTCATCAACTAAAGAAGCAAAGGTCATGCATCTGAAAGAAAATGCACCTGAAAGCCTGTGTGTGTGTGTGTGTGTGTGTGTGTGTATGTTTAGGCACAGAAGGGTCTGCCAGGCAAATCTGGATTACCAGGATTTAAAGGAGACCGAGGTGAAAGGGTGAGGCGTCATTCTACTACATGTTACTGAATCCTGTATCATCTCATAATTGCTCAGGTGCTGTCATGTTCCTCTTAAACGCACTTGTAGCTCATCCTCAGGAACGTAAAATCGTCGTTCACAACAGCCCTGATGTGCTAATGAGTGGTTTTGTGTCACCAACCATTTAAAAATGACTCTATTTGACAGATATAAGCCTAATTTCTATTGATTTGATCAGCTTTTTAGTTGCTTCCACATAAAGTGCTCTTCATATACATGACAATAAACGTGAAAATTTGCTGAAACCTGGTGACTCTACTGTATAGTTAATGATATCACGCTTGTGTGCTATTACTGTAAGTGTCAGTTGCCTAATATTGAATTCTGCTCAAAATTCACTAGATAGTACAACATAGCATTAAGAGACAAAATGTCTAGCCTTGAGCCACTGCTGCTTAACCCTCCATTTATTTCAACACAAATTTACACACCATTGAGGATCTGACATTTTTAAAGTGTAAGCTACTTCTCACACATGAGGATTTTTTGGAATTTGGCCATTATGAATCATTTTCCAAGATTAATGATCATTTTGAAACTGAGCTCTCAAAACAACATTGGTTATATTTCTGTGTTTGATCAACGATCTGATCTGATATTCTTCCAGTGCAGATTCTGTCTTTATATTTATGGGTCAAGCTCATAATTTGTATGTTTTTGAGGAATCAAACAGCACTTTATTTTCACACAATCCATGAAATGACTCAGCCTGTGGAAGTAGACAGTGATGTTTGTGGATGACATTGTGATCTGTAGTGAGAGTCGAGAGCAGGTGGAGGAACACATGCAGAAGTGGAGGTCTGCCCTGGAAAGAAGAAGAATGGAAGTCAGTCTTAGTAAGAGAGAATACATGTGTATGTACGAGATGGAGGGAAGTAGAACAGTGAGGTTAAGGGGGCTGAGGGCAAGAAGGTGCAGGAGTTTAAGTATTTGGAGTCAACCGTCCAGTGTGACGGGGCATGTGGAAAAGAGGTCAAGAGGCGGGTTGGATTGGGTGGAGAAAAGTGTCAGGAGTGTACAAGACAGTAGTGAGAGCAGCTCTGCTGTATGTGTTGGAGACTGTAGCAGTGAGGAAAAGACATGAGGCAGAGATGGAGGTAGCAGAGATGAGGATGTTGAGGTTCTCTTTAGGAGTGACGAGGATGGACAGGATTAGGAATGAGCATATCAGAGGGACAGCTCAGGTTGGCTGTTTTGGGGACAAGGACAAAGAGACTAGATTGAGATGGTTTGGACATGTACAGAGGAGGGAGATGGTTATGTTGGTAGAAGGATGTTGGAGATGGAGCTGCCAGGTAAGAGGTCAAGATGAAGGGCAAAGAGGAGATATATGGATGTGTTAAATGAGGACATGAAGGTAATTGGTGCGAGAGTAGAGGATGCCCAGGATAGAGTTAGATGGAAACTGATGATTCGCTGTGGTGACCCCTGACGCTAAAAGCTGAAAGTAGAAGAAGATTAGAGACCATATCTATCCACTCTTAGATACATGATCCTCCAGTGCAAAAGTGTGAATTTTGTACAGTAATTTGTAAATATTTGTTTATCCAGGGACCTCCAGGATTCATTGGGGAGCAAGGCTTGGCTGTAAGTGGATCTCAACCTCAGCATACACGTCTTTGGCTACTAAGAATACGATCGTTTTGCCATGACTTTAATTCAATTGTTGCCTTCACAGGGCCCAGTGGGTGCCAAGGGCCAGAAAGGTGAACCAGGAGAGAGCCTGCCTGACGTGAGCTGCTTTAACACTTCGATACGTCTGAGCTAAGTCTCAAGGAATGATTGAAATTAATGTTTGGCAGTTAGCATTGTATAACTACTGTTTCTATGCTAGTTTTTCTAAGTTAAGGTTACTTTTATTCATAGAATTGAAGACAGATTTTTAGCTCCTCAAAAAATTGTATGTCACATTAGATTGAATTTAACTTGACTGGGTATGATGTGATTGCAGGGTGAAGGAGTTCAGCAGCTGAGAGAAGCTCTGAAGATCCTGGCGGAACGAGTGCTCATTCTGGAGCACATGATTGGCATCCACGGTAATGGGAACGTTTTACTTATTCATGCTCCTGCAGCCATTTATCAAGTGTCCATCAGTTTGGTCTCATAATGGGTCTGAGATTCTTAGAGAATAGGGTTTTTTTTGCCTTGTGCAAGAATGATTAGTGAGATCTGCCTTATGTTCTATAATACACTCCCTTCGACTTTCCTTCACATGAAGTGTATGTCATCTAGCGTACACTCTAAACATGAACAAGTGCAGAATCAACAAACCATTTCGGATGTTTAATAAAGTAGCGATTCTTTTAATTTTCAAGAAGAAGAACAATGCCGGTCTTCAGACCTTCAGGACCAGGGTTGGACACCACTGTTTTAATGTGTATACATGTGTGTTTTTCTGCCTGTAGAGAACCCAGCAGAGGCTGGCTCTGGACTAGACGGCCTGTCAGATGCTCTCGGTCTACAGGCAGGGAAGATCAAACGGGCCGAATCAGTGCGCTTCCGCTCTCTCTCTGCTGGCAAACAAAAGAGAAGGAGTGTTTGACATTTACACTAGTGAATTTGTCTAGCTGTTATTCATTACTGTTAATAATTATCTTTTGAAAGCCTGAGCAAACAGCACTATTAAGGACATCATTTATAAGAATTTGGTTTTGCTTGACATGAAAGTGGTTTTATATTTTTTTTGTGTGTGTACATTTGTGTGTATGTACGTATGTATGTATGTGTGTGTGTTTGTGTACTCTTTGTAATTTCAGATTTTTCTACTTTATGGACTATGTGCAACATTTCATCTTACGGTCTCTTCTGCACTCCAGTTGTTTCTTACGCGTACCCGGTAAACACACACTTGTGGACAGGTCCACACTACACCTGGTGATGGCTCGTCAGCGTCTTTTCAGGCTTGTTCTCAGTTCTTGAGCTCGTTAAGGCCGTAGTGAGTCAGGTAGGAACAAATGAGGCTCCTGCCTGAGAGGCAGCTCCAAATAAAACACTGTCAAATAAGAAACATCTGGATCAGGCTCAAAAAACAAACAAACACCCCAGCCACCTATTGTTTTGGTTCGGCAGTTCTGAAAACAGCTTGTTCGGATTTTGTAGGATGTTTTCTGTCAGCTAAATTGCAAGCATGGCTTTGATTCCCCATAGTCTTGGCTTTCTCTGTGCTTCTTTTCTGTTTTCTCCCGTATTATTTGTCTCACCCTACTGTGCGAGTAAGTATAACAAACATATCAGTTGGACTGCAGCTTTCCTTCTCTCGCAATTTGCAGACCATCTTTTCTCCCGAGTATGTTTACTGAGAGTACAGCTGGCTCTGTAGAAGGGAAATTAATAGGGTACTTACTCTAAGATAACGAAACATGTTTCTGTGACTCGGTGCTCTGCTGTAATGGGATTGCCCTATTTATAAGCCATTTGTTTTCGAAAGCCGGTTTCCCAGATAACATTTGTCTCACTCATTTATGCTCCATTAACAGTGAGACAAGATTATAGTGTATATTGACTTCTGTGCATTAGGACCCTATTTCCAATCATTTATTTAACGGTTACTGTCATTTTATCTTAGATGTTATGTATTTTTAATTGTTGGTTTACTTTCTCTGTAGCCTGTAAGATTTTACCCTACGGTGACCTCTTTCTTACATTAGCAGCTGATCAGCGGTGGTACACTGCTGGTTCAGTAAAATAAAATATTTAACCAGGTTGATATCATACAGCAGTGTGAAAAATGTTTAACAATAAAACATGACGTGAATTAGTTTGACTTTGTACTGTACTGGAGACTGTATGGTGTCATGGCTGTTAGTATATTCTGCCTTGTATTCAGACAATATTTACTATTTTTGCACTCTCATGTCAGATTGATATGGCACTGACATGGCGATAAAAAACGATTTCAAGGTTGTTTGCGGAAATTGGTGCACTCAAAAAATGTAATGTCATTTAATAAAAAACTGAAAACTTATTCATAAATGAATGGTTTTGATTTCGAGTATGTTGTTGCCTTCTCTTTGATCTATGTTGCACTTATTTTTTTACCCCACTTTCTTCCACTCCCCAACCACTAGCTAGTGGTGCTACATGGTGCAACAGCTACTAATCTGGGAGATAAAGAAAACATACCACTCTTCCAACATATACTCATATGGCAATTGAATCTGCTTAGAGCACTGTAGCTACCTCTATTCTGTATCAGCTAGAGTCACTATGATTAATAGGGGAGAGAGATCTATCCCACCCACCAAGACAGCAGGGTCAGCTATGCTCCAGGCTAAAGAATTGTTGGGATTCATAGTCACAATATTCCAATGTGAGAGGGGAGCATTTACATGGTGGCTTATTTGTTATTTGGTTAGCTTATTTGACTCACCCTTGCATTGTTGGGGGTTTGATTCCCACCTCTTCCCTGTACAGGTTTCCTGCAGATACACTGGTTTCCTCGACCATCCTAAAATGTGTGGTAGGCTGATCACCATGTCTTGTTCATCGTATGAGAATGGGTATGTAAGTGTGTGTAATGGAGTGGCACCCTGTACAGGGTGTGTCATGCCTTGTGCCTTCAGGCTCCCCATGACCCTGTGTATGATAAAAGTTTCACAAAATGGATAGATGGATGAACAGCTAACATAAATCAGGTCTGCTGTGCATAATGCCAGAACATGAGACCAACATGAGACCAACGTGATTTGATCATATAGGCCTACACAAAATGTCATTGAATTCCAAGTCCAGGCCCAGGACAACATGAGTTCTGCTGGGAAAGGATTTTTCCACATTTGGAGTGCAGGAATTTTGGTTAATGGGAAGTATGCAGTCAATCGTATGTCTGTCATAGTCTTGCTGTGTCATAATTCTGTTTAGCATAATACCAAAGATTCCAAAAGCCACAAAAGCAAAGAAAGCTTTCTTTAAGCTATTATGAAAATGAAATGCTACATGCCTTTCTAGACATTCTAAAGTGTCCAAAGTGTCAGATGTGCCATGCCAGCCATACCCTGTTCATCATGCGTTCAAAGAAAACATCTCCACATCACCAAATAGAAGGTTCAATGGACTCATATTGTTTGTGCCAAATTCTGATCTTACCATCAGCAAGAAAGACAAAAAAAGCCTGGATTAGAATCATGAAGCAACCTTATCCTAGTCCTCAAGAGTCCAGCTTTTTCCCTGACAAGGTTGGCATATGAGATGGGCTTCAGCTCTTGTAGCCTTTTTGAGACAATGTCAGATATATGGTGCATTCTGAGATGTCTTTCTGTTAGGGGTTTAGGCATTGGGTTTCTGACTGGAAGGTCACAAGATCATATCCCTGCATCAACAACTGGGCCTTTGAGCAAGACCCTTAACCTTCAACTTGTCATGTGTATCCTGTCTCAGTTGTAAGTTGCTTTGCATAAAAGCATCAGCCAAATGAGGTGAATGGTGAATTCATGTGTAATTAGCGAGACTGTGGCCCCTTTATTTCCTTTCATGATACCTGACACAGTCTTGTGACCCCTCAGCAGTGTTTTTGGTCCAGCGGAAAGCAGTGGTAAGAGAGCAAGAGGTATTATTTGATTGTTGTACCAAGCACACAATCCACCTACTTTCATGACTGGGAGGAAACTGGAGAACTCCTGGGACATGGTGAGAACATGAACATGCAACTCCAGACAGGCAGTAACCCAAGCTCAAAATTAAACCAGTTCCCCTGAGGCTAAGAGGCAGCAACCTTACTAGCTGTGCCACCTTCTAATGTTACATTATGTCTTAAATACGTTTACTATTTAAAATACATACACAAAGGTTTTCAAAGGATATTTCACCCCAGGCATGCTCACAAGACTTTAATACTTGACTTAAGACTTGAATAAATTTTTCCCAGAAATGGAGTCTGTGTACAATCCAAAATGTCTTTATACATCTTCAGAGTTACAGCACCAAATATACATTATTCTAGTCTTCAAATCTCAAGGACCATATTCAGTAACAAAGATACCGATAATGCGTAATGACAATGACATTGATGAATGTGATGGCAAATCAAAGTTTAGTCCCTGGTCTCCTCACTCCTGCTCTTTTTCTTCTCCATGTGTGATCACATAGCAGAGATTCTTGTAGTCGAGATTACCAGAAACGTCCAGAGGGAACATCTGAAACATCTGAGTTATCTGCAGGAGGAGTGAATGAAGCAAATAATGGGGTTTGAAATGCTTAAGGGGCACAAAAATTAAAGTGGTGGACAACTTATCGCTTGGTTACAATTCTTAAGTTGCTAGCCTAATCAGTTTCTACTGAGTGTTCATACTATTCTTGTTCTTCCATTAATAAATACAACTGAGCAAATGAGAACACGTACACAAGCTAATTATGAGATGACTAGCGGTAGGCTGCTTATTTATTTTCCTTTCAGGCTCATACATAGAAATACCTATAACATTACACGACAAAAGGAATGAGTGCATAGAATGAACACTATGATAATTAGATATTAGCAAAACCATTTTGTAGCATCACTGCAATTTGTTAGATTTTTATTGTTAGCAAAGTTGTGTGTTTTCTGTTCCTTTGTGTTCATTTTACAGCTGAAGTACCTCATCTCGAATAAAGACCAAGTCTTGAGTGGAAAGTTTGAGCTTTTAATGGAAGTTTATCTATAAAAGAGCAAGTACACTGTATTGACAAGGCTTCCTGGTCAAACTTGCTAACTTGCTCCTTGCTAATGCCACTGTATATTAGTATCTTTGTACCAAAAGCGTAATGAATCATTTATACACAGTGGTACCTGGGATTGTAAAACTGCTCTGTTGCCAAGTGTATGTTGTGTGAACTGAACTTATTTGTGACAGCAATAGAATAAATGAAATTAACTTTATACCTTTAAAGGTCCTTGCTTGTGCTACAGTACTGAAAAAACCCACTTATTTCTTTATGTCACCTCTGATCCCTGTCTCACCCGGTCACTGTGTCTTCCTGTCTGTCTCGCTCTACACTCGCTCTCTCTCGTTTACTGCCTTCCTTAGTGAGCCTGCATGTGGGTGTGGGTGTTTTTCTTGCTCCCGTCAGCTGAAACCGATGTCGGTATAAACCCAGCGGGATCCGCCTATGGGGAACGAGTGGCACGGTGTTTGATCATGAGCGTGAGCACATGTCTCCTGTGTGTACCCACATGGCTGATCAAGAGCGCTGCCCACAAGCCCCTGCGGACGCCCCCCCCCTTCCTTCCCGAGCGTGCATTGCCCTGCCAACGCAGCATGGTCGCTCATCTGCTGGACACGTGGGAGCCAAAGTGTGCCTATGCAATTTTTCTTCGTTCATTTTACCCCCTCCCCCACATTATCCTATGTGGGGTTTTGGGGGGTATTTGACAGGAAGATGGATTATTGTAATCACAGGAGCCATCAGTGAGTCAGAACAGGGTGCCATGGGAAGCCAGCCATCAGATTACTGCACACTGCTGCCATGGGAACAGAGGGCTTGTTTGTTTTTATGTGTGTGTGAACGAGTGTGTGTGTGCGTGTGTTACACAGGCATTTATTTTCAAGGCTTTGATATATGGTGCATGAAAGCTGCTACACAAAATGAGTGACTCTTGTGTGCATGAGGGTGAGAGAAAGAAAATGCCCTGATCATACCAGTTGCAAGGCTAATATTGAGTTTCTTTTTATGCTAGCACGTATGTGTGTGTGTGTGTGTGTTTGTGTTTTAATAAATCTACTGTCTGAAATATTAACTGGCAGATAAAATAATGATAATGACATAGAAAATTACAAATATTTAATTACATATATTTTAAAACAAACTGTCAAGAGAGTACATTCATGTTGCTCACCTCAGCTTCGGTAAATTTATCTGCTTGTGACATCAGGTAATACTTGATCCTGTAGGAGAACAGAAAAACAAGCATGGAGCATGAATTATTTACTGTCATTTCATGACAAGTTGCATTAATATTCATTCCCTGTAAGAGACCCACATTTTGTAGTGTCACAACCTAGAAATAAAATGGATATAAACGGGATTATACGGTATGTTAAACTTTGCACAAACCTACAGAGAACCTTAGTGGTACATGGAATATGATGCTCCCACCACCATGCTTCACTGTATGGATAATGTTCTTAGGCTGATGAGCAGTGTTAGGTTTTCACAACAGGTACCACATTTTATTTTTATACCAAATCCCAAGACTTACATTTTCTTTATCTTATCAGACTGGAGAATGTTTTGATACATGTTTCCTGAGCCTCCAAAACGATCTTTGCTACTATTGTGAATAATTTGCCAAATTACATTGATCTTCCAAATTAATGTTCACTATTAAGAACAATTTTGTGTAGATTCATTAGAGGTTCATAAATCTCAGGTAATTCCATTCATTTTGAGGTTGGAATGCTATAGAATGTGGTCATAATATTAAAGGGTTCAAGTGGAAAAATGAATGCATTAACACATTAATAATTAATCCATTAATGCAGTCCTGGGCCCATGGTTTACATGCCAATTGTACAGAAACAACCTGTCTTAAGTAAAAAGTTAATCACTTACTCATCTCCCTTCAGTACACCAGTTCCCTCTGGGTCGAAAATCTTGAAGGCGTTCAGAATGTTCTCCTCCGGGTCAGTACCTGAAATGTTCTTCTTAGTTATAATCTGGGATTAAAGTTATCAGTGTATCATTATTATACATGAAGCTGGAGTGTACCTTTGAGCTTCTCCCCAAACATGCTAAGGAACACTGTAAAGTTGATGGCGCCGGGGGCTTCCTTTAGCATGTCATCAAGCTCATCGCTCCCTACGTTCAGACGACCTGGAAACACACACATAAATGTCTACACTGAAACAACACAAATTATCCATGTCAGTTAAAGCTCTCATGAATTTATGAGGCTCTAATGAGGCAACTTGTAAATCGGGCTGTTCCAT
The DNA here is from genome assembly GCF_030014155.1 of Tachysurus vachellii. Taxonomy (NCBI): domain Eukaryota; kingdom Metazoa; phylum Chordata; class Actinopteri; order Siluriformes; family Bagridae; genus Tachysurus; species Tachysurus vachellii. The sequence continues at coordinate 16,072,302 of NC_083460.1, forward strand.
TTCATTATCGGGGTGCCATGTAGCCCTTATAACTAATATCTCATCTATCTATCTATCTATCTATCTATCTATCTATCTATCTATCTATCTATCTATCTACCTAAAATCTAATAAATCATGAATTTAATCTCTTAATCTCATTCTCTACAAGTTTTCTTTGTCATTTCGAGTTTGCTTTTAAATGAGTAAGACTTGTTAGCATAGAATTAGCAAATACACATTCTGTAGTTAACTAGCATTTATTGCTAATGACATTAGCACATTATATTATGTGACTATCCCAAATGGTTCCAAAAACAGGGTTGAATGAAAGTTCTGGGACTAAAATATACATTTTTCATCAAAATGGGAGTTCAAGCATGTGCTGTTAAAAGATTCAAACATTAAAGTGAAATCAATGATATTTATGATCTGATTTTTATGAGTGTAGTTAGATTGGTCTGGAACGGAGGTTTTTTATTTATTTATTTTTTATTATGGTTTTAAGATGTTTATCTATAGCAAACCAGATATGTTTCATTTACTTAATCTGTCTTTTAATGTCCATCCATGTTTTTAAATGTAATCTGAGTGGGACACAAATGGTACCCCGATTGTAAATTCAACCCGAGGAAGTGTCACTTGAGAAACTGAGAGTGTTTACCTACAGCGGCGAAAGTGTCTCTGAGATCATTCTTGTCGATGAATCCGTCTCTGTTCTGGTCCATAATGGTGAACGCCTGCAGGCATTTACAACACGCTAACTCAAGATACATCATCCGCTCTCTATATATCAAAGAAATGTGCTACAACTAATGTCTTAAAGAGTCCATCCATCATGTGCGTTGTGAATTACAGTGATTATAGTCTACGTCTGGTCTCAGACAAGGAATCGGCTGTTAAGCTCAAAGCTTCTGTGAGTTATGGTTTGTATTGTTTGGAAATGTCGTATATCATACATGTTTGGATAAATGAGGAAAACGCTCTTGCCTCTTTGAATTCCTGAATCTGGGACTGCTCGAACATGGTGAACACATTGGAGCTGGCTGACTCTTTCTTCTTGGCCTTTTTGGGTGACTGAAGAATATTAGCAGAGATTATTAAAAGCATTATGGCTTCCAAAATGAAACATATGATTCAAATTTTCTTATTCATATCCCTAACATAACCTAATCAAAGAATTCTGACTTTTGTTTATAGAGGGGCAGTTTTTTCATCATGTTACACTCCACACAGGTGTTTTTGATGCCTCAAATAAACAATGACATTCATAATGTGCTGTAATTATTATTAGTTGCGTTAATATTTCCTATTTTTTTCCTAGCCTAACTTTTTTATTTTATCTCAGCATTATTGTTGAGAGGAATGAATGATTTCCTCAGTAAGTGGCTCTGCCTCATACTACTAATTTCCCATCATCCTGCTCAACAGCAGCTAAACACAGAATCACGATACGTTAGACACTGAAAGCTAACGGTGTCCTGATTATCTTTTTATCAGACGATGAAAGAATTCATTTGTTTATATTCATTAAAAATGTCTGATAATTCGCTGGTGGAATGGAAATGCAATGTACTGATAAATGTACTCATATGATTAATTATTTCTCTTGCTGAATGTAATTATATGTACATGATATTTTATGAATTACTAACAATGTATATACCTTATTGATTACACCATCACATTTAAATAGTTTATTTTTCTGAAAGCTTGGGAAAATATGTCAATTTATATTAAAATTGAATTAAAGCCATTGAAAACAAATCCATAGTAATACTCGCTATTTGATCTGGACAAATATGGAGTGATATGCTGCAAAACAGTGGAAGAGAAGAGTAGATGTAGCCAAGGTGTCGTGCAGTGGATAAGCTGCATTGTTGGAAGATTTAGCGCACGCTACACTAGTCGATCTACACAGTTTCAGCACACAGCTTTACTAAAAGATTTATAAATGAAATCCAAGTCTTTAACATTAAGCTGTTTGTCTGTATCTTTTCATATATATTTATATATTTTTATTTTCACAAAAAAATTTAGCATATCATAAAAAGGAAATGGAATATTACATAAATAAAAACCCCAAATAAATAAAGGCAATATGGTTGGATATGGATATGGTTGTTTGGTCTTCTTAATATTTATAAAAATGTATAATCCCTCTTCCACTCTAAGATAAATATTTTTCCTTTTTTTAATTTTGTATTTCATTGATCATTTTCAGCACAATCTTCACAAATGATCTCACATAAGATTTACGTACGATTTCAAACAAAACTAACCCTTACCTTAATCTTAGTGACTTTACACACACAACCTTTATAAATTTCCAAGCGTGAAACCATCTTAAACTAATCTGTAAACACTGCAATTTATTACCCAACATGCAATTGAACGTGACATGGTGACTGTCCACAATCCTCTGCATGCATCAGTAACTTTAATTCATTTCTGCTCATTTATCACTATAAAATCATTAATAAAAATCCAAAGCTTGAATGGTAACCTACCATTGTGATGGTGGCTGAGATCCTGCAGGCACTCGGTTAAAGCCTGGGGAGACAATCGAGTCCTAGCGCTGCTGTTTTATATACGAAACTTGCAGTGGCCAAGCATACCTGCTCTAAATTTAGACAATAGAGCCTAGCTTGGAAAATGCAATAACTAAGCGCCCTTGTGAGGTATTTAGACCATGTGCAACTCTTTGGCTTCTTTAAACAGAGCTGTGTTCGTGATCGACAGACAGGGGTCAGGAAGATGATATGAACCTAAATACTCTGTAGTACTTATGTTCCAGTGGAAACAGTTCCATTTAACATGACAAAAACCTTCATTCTCAACACATAGCAGACATCAATGCAGAATAGTATATGCTAGCTAGAATGGAACTGTTGCTAATTCCTAAAAATGTGAACTCAGATTTCAAGGTGGAGTTTTTTGTTTGTTATAAATATTTTTTAAGGTATAAAAATGAAGTAGAGAGGTATACAGGTATCATGCTATATGATTTTCGCTAGCTGTTATTCATCGTCAGACATGTTAGCATAGTTCAGATAAATCATCAGCTAAATAAACGTAATTCATCACGAATCATGGGGTCCGGCTGGTGCATGACCTGACAACATGTGTTCACAAGAGCCAAGAGTTATTCTTATCACCACTGCATGGGATAATTTATCAGATTGGCACACACTTCATATTAATATGTAAATGTTTTATATGAAATAGAAATATATACAGTATATAGCACAACTTAAAGCCAAAGAGCAACATAAGGTGGGTGTTACGTGTAGTTCACGTCTCTGCAACTAGCAGGTTTTTCTTTAGCATTAAATAAATTGGGGCAAAGAAGCCTTTATTATTACCACATATATATTACAGCTCAGTAGAAGGGTAACTGCGGATGTTGGGGTCAGAGTGCAGGGGCAGCTATGATACAGCACCCCTGGACCAAGGGCTCAACAGTGGCAGCTTGGCAGTGCTGGGGTTTGAACCCTGACCTTTCAATCAACAACTCAGTGCCTTAACCACTTGAACCACGACTGCCCCTAAGGACAAGCACGTTCCTTTAATCACAAAAAGGATTACTGTATTTAAATATGTTAAACTTCCAATGGTATTCTACAGATTTGTATTGACAGATTCTATGTACAATACACAAAATCAATATTTTTTTCAGTGTGAAATTTTGTGGTAACCTCAAACCTTCAGACAGTGGCGTTAGATTGGTTTGTAGCTAAAGCCGAGATCAAGCAAAACGGTGGAAACAAACAGGACATGGTTATGTTCATTGGTGGACTTTTTTAACTTTACAGGCACTTGTCAAATACTGATTGCCGCTCTTACCCCCTGAACCGAATTATAGTCACCCCATCTAAGCTTCAGATTAAACTCTTTCCACGAATTGAAGACTGAAATAGAGCAGAGCTCAGAAGTTCCAGCGCTGATCCAGTGCAGCCAGATGCTAGTAAACGAGGTTTAAATGGATGGAGCAAATGATTGTACTCCATTGTACTTGATTCTGTGACCCAGACCGCTGTCGTTATTATGTCATCGCTGAGTCTGCATCTAAACTGGGAGAGAAATGAATGATTAACATGAGCGTGCTACGTTTATTCTTAGTTGCCACACAAAAACTGACAGACAGAGCACCTTTTTTGGCTCTGGCAGGGAAATGATGGCGTCTATCAGGAGAACACAACCTGGACAGGTGGAGGAGTAAGCCTAGCATGGGGTCAGGGGCTAAATATAGACTGTGGCATTATTGGCATTATTTATGAGGTGACTTATAACGGGTTAGCAGCAGCCGGGCTCTGTGTGTGTGTGTGTGTGTGTGTGTGTGTGTGTCTGTGTGTGTGAATGAGTGTGTGTGTCTATGTGTGTGTGTGTGCCAGTGTGTGTGAGTGTGTGTGTGTTTGTGTGTGTCTGTGTGTCTGTGTGTGTCTGTGTGTGTGTCTGTGTGTGTGAAATTTGTGTGTGAAAGACATTTACTTTTTCAAAGATTGTAATCTTCATGTTTGATCTGCATGTATATGTGTGTGAGTGCATGTGTGTGTGTGTGTGTGTGTGTGTGTGTGTATGTGTGTGTGTGTATAAAATTGGACCCACTATTAACAAATCATATATCAACCCTGGTGTCAGAAGGATGAACATTGTGTGTGTTTACTGTTTCGTCATGTTTATAATTAGGCTACTTTTGTGAGAAGCTTTTGTTGATGTTGTGTTATTAATGCAGTGACACTATCTGTATTTGTTGTTTTGACCGAACTGTATCTATATTCTTATTGAAACCCAAAGTAGGCATGGTCTGAACTCTGACTCTGACAGTCCCTCAACCTCTGAAGATGTTCAAAAACATGTATTTATTATTATTATTGTTATTATTATTATTATTATTATTATTATTATTATTATTATTATTATTATTATTATTTAAACGTGGCTCACATCATTATTATCATGATTTGTACCAGGCTACAATATTTATAATCCGAACAATCCAGTAATTTAAACCACTGACCGGGCAGTTACTAAGGATGAGTGAATCAAAGAAAATGCTGTAAATGTATTGTACATGTCATTTTTTTTTTTACTTGGCTACTAGATGTATATATAGCACTTTCACGTGTCGCGGCATGCCGTATTCATGATTCCACAGCACATGTGTCATTTTCTAGACATTACTAGACAGGACCTACAGATTTACACCAGGCTCTGTTTGTTTATTTATTGTGTTTTGGGTCGCACAGCAGAGTAACATCAACCAGGAGTACACAATTTATATTTCTCACCCATTATGGATGGAATAAACACCGGGGCCTGCTGTTACAGAAAAATAATCAATCAACGACCGGCTAGTGTTATGCTTCTGACAAAGGCAGAGTTACTGTTACAACCCTGAACACACAGATCCTTTACCAATACTAAAAGTTTTTTGTCTTATAGGAAATGACACACACATGTTTGTTTGTTCTTATGTTTAAAGTCGCGAAAGTTATTTTGTGTTTTGTGATAAGTTAATAAGATGAAAATAAATCCAACCACAAAGCTGTCTATGCTGAGGACTTATGAATACTGCATCAGAAAATGTAACCTTTGACCATTACACGTGAAATATAATAATTTAATCTGAAAAAAAAAAACAAAAAAAAAGATTAATCAAGTTATGGTAAATAAAAATTACAGAAATAATCTTCTAACCATATCAACAACTATGACGTTTCTTTTAAATCTGTGGACCATAACCACAAGTCCCTGTGTAAGTTGTTACCATAGAAACAATAAAGTATGAGATGTAGCCAGAGCTTCTGACCAATCAGATCTGAGAATTTAACAGCACTTTAGTGTAAATTGGATTATTTGTCAGTCAGGATGAATAGTAGTTTTGAGGTTACTTTCTGATCTTAAATGGTGTTTTACTGCTGAATTTAATGCTTGCAAATTTCAGGCTTTTTTTTTAATAATAAAATGAATTAAAGCATAAGAAAATTAATCATTGTGAAATATATTCTGACTAAAAAAAATTAAGGTTTTTACCCTTACACCATTTTCTGTAATCAAGCAGGGTATAAAAGTAGGTGTAATAATATTCAGCTACCACTGAGTGGCGCCTCAGCTGCATACATAACCATCAACATGTCTGATCTCCATCATCTTACAGAAATATAATGTAGGCCTTAAACTTTAATACAGATTATCATGTACACATCATCTCTCATAGATACACACAGAGACAGAACCCAGTGCACTTCTCATGCCCCATTTCTTTAATTCCTCGATTGTTCTGAGAGGTCCGGCATCCCTCATAATTAAACTTTAATCCCATGTACCGAAAGCTATTTAAAATTAGGCCTGGCCTCCTGAGAGGCAACGTTGGATTAAAACAAGCAAGATAAGACAGGACAAGAAGGAGGAGGAGGAGGCAGTGAAGCAAGGGGTGTCTGGGATGGAGGATGGGGCGTCCACCAGGGAGACAGAAATGGCAGGAGCGTGGGGAAGTGGGGGATACGCAAAGCGTCGGTGGGCTGGAAGAACAAATCACTGGCAGGAGATATGAGCCTCTTAAGGGGTTGTGTGTGTGTGTGTGTGTGTGTGTGTGTGTGAGAGAGAGAGAGAGAGAGAGAGAGAGAGAGAGAGAGAGAGAGAGAGAGAGAGAGAGATGGAAAGAAAGCAACCCCTGGGAGAAAGAGAAGCCAAACCTTAACAGCTATTTGGAAAGACAGCAGTAACATCTTGTGTGGTGAAGAAGCTCATGGCAGCTAATATACAGTACATGTTACACTACAACTATCTTTTCTTTCTTTCTTTTCATTTTCTGAACTCTGTATCTCAAACATCACTATATTTGGCTACAATCATATACTTGTCATAAGGTGTATTTATTTTTATTAATAGCATCCGTTAGAGTCAAGAAGCTTAATTCCTATCAAATCTAAAATATAACACGATTCGACAGAAAAAAATGACAATATCGAACTGTAATCTAGCTAGCAGCTAGCTATGCACGTTCGGCTACAGTAGTTCACATTTTAGAGATGAGTACCCACGATGGTTACTTGGTGAAAGATCATAAGTTTTCCTTCTAGTACTTTTAGTTTGAGTAAACTGAACAATTTCTACTTTTCTTTCTGGAAGAATTGAAGAAATCTGCTGAGATTTTCTACTGTTTCCTCACCATTCCCAAATACTGACCTGATATCTGTGTATTTTCAGTAGTTTCATACATTTCATGCTAGCTTTTTAGTGATTGACGCTAACTAGCACAGCTACGGTAACTAGCACAAACAGCTCATTTTCTGTTCGGATTTCAATCAAACCATAACATCAAGTTAGGAAAGAGACTTTGAATTGAAATATTGAAATTGAATGTGTGAATTTGTTAACCGACATAGCCACAGCAAAGAAGAGAAGAAAAAAAGCACATTATCGTGCTTAATTAGCCGTCGCTAATGGTTGTCAATGAGCATTAGCTTGTTCACCCAGGCAATAAATTAGTTAATGTGTGGAGATTTTTTTTCAGTATGTTTTGTTTTTTAAAATGGCATGATTAGGTCGCATTTTTAAATACAGTAAACAAATACAGTTCCGAGATTACTCGGAAAATCGTCGTCTCTGTTGTACCGAAAATGTTTATGGTCGATTAATGAGTATAGTATGAGCGGAATGCTCTTCCAAGTGTCTTCCAAGTATGTACAGTATGATGTATGTATTTGTTGTTGCTATACAGTAATGTTATTAATGAAAATTGTCTACACAGCTAAGAAGCGTAAATAGATTCACTTATATAGCATGTTTGTAACAAGAGTAAACTATGCACGTCTGTTATTGTGAAAATGCCTGTAAGGACTGTGTGTCTTTTCTTTGTGGATTATTTTTCCATTGGTTTTGTTAGCAAGGGAGTGACAGCAGTTTTCTGTTGTTCTTTTGGACTTTTGACTGATTAACATAGCTAACTCCCTTCCTTCTTAATTAAAGGTGATTTGTTTTGGTATTTCAGGCTTTGAACACAAGTCTTTATTACCTTGCTAAAACAAACATTGCTATCGGTTGTTAACACACTGACGCTGAGCTGGTCAAACTGGTAGACCATCTTTACTGGAAGCTAAATTCATTTAGCGCTTCTCTGTACTGTAAATGACTTAATAAATAAATGTTTGACTATCCAACTGCCTTACTGTCTTGTTGATATTCAAATGTTTCCATCAACCAGTTTGACCAGCTCAGCCTGTGCTTTTTGTACCTCAGACCCAGCTGGTTTTAGCCAGCAGAGGGTGTTGCTCATATTTTCTTTCTTAAATTTTCCTGATTTGTTTAAGAAATTCTTTACATATTCAAGTCAATCATAGCAGATGTGGAGGTGCCATCTTAGCCTGGGATTTTACAAAATGTTCAATGTTTACATTCTCAGCACTTACTTTTTGTCTATTTATTGTTTCGTATTGGTTTCTTGCGCTTCTTTGCATTTTACCTTTTATGCACTTTCATTGGGAAAAAAGACAAATAAGATGTTATGAATAAAAGAAGGGATTTAATTTTTCTCATTGAGAATTAGATTATTAGATAAGAAATATATTTCTTTCTCATATATAATTTACTCATTTCAGTTTTAAAAATTTATTGGCTTTTTTTTTGGAAATGCGTGCTTGAAATAAGGATAATTATGTGCCAATAGAATAAGCACATTTCAGGATAATGAACCTTATACTTGGTTAAACAAAACCTGTAATCTAGTGAATAGAAATATGAACTGAATTTGCATAATATTGTATTTAAGATATTTTTATTTGCTAAGAAAATGTCAAGTCATGTTTTGCAGAACATTTCATTCCTCCTCACAGTGAATCCTGATTATCGCCGGATAGCATGATGTGAGGAAGGAATACACCCTGGATGTATTGTAGCATCATCATTAGGTACCATGAACACATATCTTTACACCTAGGGGCAGTTTAGTGTGGAACCGGAGGAAATGGACAGAGTTAGAAGATGTGAAAGTCCACACAGACAGTAGCCTGACCTTTGGATCGATCCGGGGACCATCAGCAAGGTTCATACAGCTTTCTTTTATTAATGATTTTCTAACATTAGTAACATTATTCTTTACTGTTTACTCTCAGTGAGCTGTCCATTCTGTGCAAGTGTCTCACATGATCTCCATGTGATATTCATCCAGTTCATTGGTAACCGAAGTAAGCAGGCTAGAACACAAACTAGCATAATGGTTCACTGAAAAACACATGCTCTTTAATAATAATAAAGCACCCATAGCAATGATTACCGAAAACTCACAGAATCACGTCAATCAGTGTTGGTTCAGTGTTTGTTTCTATAAGTAAGCATGAGAATGTCTTCAAAGAAAAGGGAGAAAAAAAGAGGAACAGAAAAAAAAACAACCATAAGGTAAGGTGACTCTTTTAAAGATGCATTTTGTTATGTTGGCTGCATGCGTGTTATAAAATGTGCTTATGAATTATCAGTTTTCTTTTTAAACTGTCCAAGGGAAACAGGGAGAACATGAAAGTTCTGACAGTTTGTAGCATTAAAGAAAGATAGTTTTATCAATGCACAGTGCTGGAGAGAGAGAGAGAGAGAGAGAGAGAGAGAGAGAGAGAGAGAGAGAGAGAGAGAGATGGAGTTCAACATCAAGGCCTCTTTGCACCTGACTTTGAAAAATCAATAGCATTTTTTTTTACAGCACCTTGAAAACTCTTTCACTAAAACCCCAGTGCTGCGTGAGCTTCTCTAATCAAAGCAACAGTGTCAGAATTCTGTGAATAAAGCTCAAAGACTGAAAGTTTTGACACGGCGTGTCAGAGTAAGTCGAACTAACTCCAGCCTTGTTGTTCGAGCCGCATTTTGTGGCTATGAGCTATGGGAATCGTGAAGATGTTATATAATGGGTTATACAAAAATAAAAAAGGTAAGAGCAAAGTAATCAACGATGTCGTGGTGTGATATGAAGCGTGAAGTGGAATAACTTTTCCACTACGTTCTCCATTAAGTTCTTCAAGAACATTGTTTATTAAAGACTTATGAATCATTTCATATCTGTTTATAGTTACATTTATAGTCCTGGAACATCCATGAAACAAGTTTTTTCTGACAAACTGCATGTTTCCTCACACACACACACACACATACACACACACACAAAAAACAAACAAACGGGGCAACCACTTCCTTGTCATACGCAGCCATCCATGAGCAGGCGAGGTCTTAAGTGAGCAAACACTCCCCTGATCAATAGATCATTTCTATTCGTAATGTGGAGCTTTTCTTCTTCTCAGGCACGCCACTGAGCCAGCACTTTGTCACAGCAGTGTTTGCAAAGGGGGCCTGGCATGAGTCTGGGCTTTTATCATCCCTGCCCAAGAGAGAGCGAGAGTGTGTGTGTGTGTGTGTGTGTGTGAGAGAGAGAGAGAGAGAGAGAGAGAGAGAGAGAGAGAGAGTCTGTCATATGTCATGTACCTGCTTCTGATAACAAGATGATTCCAGATGAAAGCTCACTTCTCACAAAGTGCAAGATCATCTTTTAAAGTGATACTTAAAGCTCCAGAAAATGCTAACGCTGCTAAATACTGAAGCAAAGCCTGGTTAGAATTACTGCTGACTGGTCGTTGACTTGTTTTTCTTTTTCTTCACCATGTTTTCAACACTTTTTTTAAGTGTCCCAAGGTCATCTCTCAGGCCATATGATCTGATTGTGAAACTGCCTTTGACATGTCTGATCTTTCATCGGGCCTGACATTTAAGAACCTGTTCTTATTTTCAGTGGCAAAAGTCTTAAGGCGTGGTGAAGCACAAACAACACACACACACGTGTGCGAATTACAGGATTATTACTTCCCTCAAGGGCATTTATCTATTTACATGACGGATGTGTAATTTTCACACCTCTGTCTAAGAGCAGTCTGACTCTGTGATAGAAGGAGAACAAAACTTTGCAGGTTTTGATTCTCCAACAGAGGGCTGACCCTAGTCTTTCTACACGCTCTAGCCAATTTGTTGCCCTCTATTTCTTTTTCACTCATATTGATCTTTTCCTCATTCGCTTTTTTTTCCCTTCTTGCCTCAGGAGGCATCTCAATCCTTTCTGCTCAACGTCTAAATGTCTAAAAGGAAGGCATAAAAGAAAAAAAATGAAAGAACTGAGAGATGTGAGTGAGAACGGCATGATTAGTGAGGGCTCCTGCACCCCGCTCACCCCCGACCTTGCTCTTGACCCTAAGAATGACCCAGAGGTCAGGGGTTGTGTGAACGCGTCGGCGACAGGGTTCTCCGCCAGCTGGGTGATGAGTGGTGTGCTAGCTAGAACACATGGCCTGTTTGACTAGATTAGACATGTATTTCTCTCCTCTCCTCTCCATGGGATGAACTTTATCCTGGCTACATTTCATGTGAAGTGCAAAACTGAGCTATTTCACAACAGCTTATTGGCTTCGGTGTACAAATTCCCTTCAGGTGAATTCATTCTGAAAGGTTAGTAATAATTATGCGAGCAAATTGTGACACATTGAAACTCAGCAGCAAAACAAGCGTGAGCAATTATCACATGCATAACGCCGACCTTAAATATTTCTAGAGGATGTGACCTCAAATCAATCCCTGCTTAATTCTGAAAAATGAGTAATTCTGAATAATTCTTTTTAATTTAAGAACTATATTTGTAATGAGCTAGTATGAAGAGAACAGAATGATGAGGTTTGGGGTTAAAATAAACCCATTTTGAGGATTTGAGTGAGCATATAATATATATTTTATTCTATTTTATTTTATTCCTATTTAAACTATTAAAATAGGAATAAAACCTATATATATAACCTGAACCTATATATATATAAAACTACTATCAGTGCCTAACAGGCTGAGATGTTAACCCTTTTTCATAAATACAGGATGCATTACAAGCAGCTATGTAAAAGGCCTTGGTTATAACAGGCTGAAAGAAAAAAAGAAAGAAAGAGCAAGAAAGGGAGTGAGGGGGAAAGAAAGAAAGAAAGAAAGAAAGAAAGAAAGAAAGAAAGAAAGAAAGAAAGAAAGAAAGAAAGAAAAAGAAAGTTAGGGGGAAAGAAAGAAAGAAAGAAAGAAAGAAAGAAAGAAAGAAAGAAAGAAAGAAAGAAAGAAAGAAAGAAAGAAAGAAAGAAAAAAAGTTAGGGGAAAAAAGAAAGAAAGAAAGAAAGAAAGAAAGAAAGAAAGAAAGAAAGAAAGAAAGAAAGGGAATGAGGGAAAGAAAGAAAGAAAGAAAGAAAGAAAGAAAGAAAGAAAGAAAGAAAGAGTAAGAAAGGAAGTTAGGGGAAAAGAAAGAAAGAAAGAAAGAAAGAAAGAAAGAAAGAAAGAAAGAAAGAAAGAAAAAAAGAAAGAAAGAAAGATGCTTCACATATTATTAAATCCTTTTGTTGTTTATATTGTTTAAAAGAATTACAAATTTGTACTGTATTGTAATTTATTGTATTAAACATTTTTATTGTTTAGAGTTTTGTATTTGTTGTTGTAGAGTTTTTTTTTTTTAGAAATGTCTGTCTAACTAAATAAATTTTTTTGTTACTATGAGACTAATTTTTATTTTATTTTTTGTGCTCCATTTTCTTTTCTTTTTCTTTTCATTCTTTCTTTCCTTCCTTCTTTCTTTCTTTTTCCTTTCGTTAACTTATTTAATTTACTTATTAAATTTGATCTAAAACCTCTTAATGGTTAATCATCACCCAAAGCCTAAAAGCCCAGGACGCATCTGTTATTTATCAGGATCTACTTATTAAAAGCTTATCTTAAAAATCTCTCCCTCCTTTTAAAATCCTTACCACTTAGTAATGCTAGTATTTATTAGCAATTAGCGTAACACTGTCATTTACTACGACTTGTTTTGTGTCTTTTGACTTTGCATGATAAAACTTTGATGCTATGAATAAAGTTTGCTAAAAATAACCAATAAAAACTATTATTATTATTATTATTATTATTATTATTATTATTATTATTATTGAAAATAGCTCACACATGCGGTAAAGCACTTCGGCCTGCATTTTAAACCTTGTAAACTCCCAGGAGCCATTTTACATTCCTTAGTCTTGTAACTACATGCCTTTCCTATCAGTTACACTGCAGTATGATATAAAGGGAATAATCTGAAAATGAGTAACATCTTCACGTAAACTCATCAAAAGGTGTCTTGTAAATAAAAGCAGAAAATTATCAGTATTATTAAATGACGCGAAATTGATTCAGAAATGCGCTTAAATCAGAATATATCTTCTGTATGTTATGCCGCATTGTGTATCGTGGAAGAAGAAGAAAGAAAAAAAAACCCTGTCAGATTTATAGACATAATATTTATAGATAATGTTTGGGGGGGAAGGTGAACGTCTGGCTCGATGGGCTGCTTGTCACCAAAACAACAGCCATAAATGTCAACGACCCAGTCAGACAAGACAGATCTGTGTCTTTTATTCCTCCATTCCTGTTCTCACTGGGATTTGAACTCATGACCTTCCTGTTAGAGACAGAAAACAACCTGAACCTCTAAACTGGCGTGTGTGTGTGTGTGTGAAAGTGTAAGTTAGTATAACGCTATCAGGCTAACTTGTGTTTATGTGTTAAGCCGGAGTGTGTGTGTGTGTGTGTGTGTGTGTGTGTGTGTGTGTGTGTGTGTGTGTTTATATCTTGATCAGGGATAGTTGCCGAGGTGTGTGTGTGTGTGTGTGTGTGTGTGTGTGTGTATACAGAGCAAGGGCACCCTGCAGATCAGCGTGTCCATACTGTACTGTCCGTACTGTAGGTGAGGTCATTCTGACTTCAGAGGCCACACACACACACACACACACACACACACCCACACAAACATACGAGTGTGTGATGAATAGACACATTGATAGACACATTTCTAGCTTTTCTGCTGTCAATGAAAAGAAAGATTAATTATAATAATGAATAACTGTAATAATTATATTAGTAATAACTGCATGTGCTTTTTGTGACACTCCTTTACCAGCAACGCCTAAGTCTAATTCTATTAGACATTTTTAGTGACTTTAGAATTTCAGGCATGTCAATTTTTCTACTGAACAGCTAGTCTACTTACAATTACTCTGTTATTCACTCGTCTAACCCCTAAACACTCTAGGAAATCATTCCTATGAGATACAAAATAAATTGCTTAGTGCCTCACACCTTGCACACCTTTGCTTGGCTTGATTTCCTCCAGTTACTAAAGTTTCCTATCTAGTTCAGAGACATGCTTTGTTATCTGACTTCATCTCGAAATTGTTGGTAGTGTGTTAACGTGTGAGATTGTACCCTGTAGTGAGGTGGCACTCCATCCAGAGTGTCTCTGACTTGTGCCTCGAGTCTCCCTGCACTACAGAAAATGGATGAATGGATGAGAAACAGAGTTAACATTTAAGTACGGAATTATAAAAAACATGAAATGCGATTCAGTGATTCAGCATCGTTTCGAACGGCATTCTAAACATTCTAACTATTTCTTTCAAATTCATCATTTACAAGTCTGAAGCACAGGGTTAGGCTTTTGATACGAACCTGATATCAGAGCATCAAATGAAAATAAAAAGGAAAAAGGATATAAATTCATCATCAGGAAATTCAATCGAACGTTTTAGCGATCAGGTAGCAAAGTTGATGGAATGTTGGGTCAAGGAACTAAAATTCAACGTTTTTAATACGCTGGAATGGACGAGTGAAGAAGAAGAATGAAAATGTTACATAATTTCACGTTAAAGCAAGAAATATGAGTTCTGAAGTGTTTTTTATGATTATATTTCAAGGTTAAGTGTAGCTATAGAGTGCTCAGTATAGAATTGGGACAACTGCTGTTTTGTGAGTGATTTAGAGGTTTTAAGAATGTGGATAAAGGTGTGAAAAATGCACATAACCTTTGTCTTTTTATACACACACACGATATGAGGTGAACACAAATAACAGAATCAGACACTAACACATATTATAGTATTAGCAAATGAATCAGGTTGTGCTTTGCATTTTGTAATATAATTATAGCAATATAGCAACTGAAAATTTCTGAAAAAGCAATAATTATTTTTGGAAAATTAGGGAGAAGCTAGAAGCAATTTACACAGTAGTAATATTTGCAAAAATCAGCACTGTGGTTTTTAGTATATCTAATAATCAGAATATTTTACTGTTAAACGTACAATAAATAGAATATAATCCTGATGTAGGAGTGAAAGTTTAAAATATTTGTTTGTAAAATTATGCTAGAATATTAAATCATTAGTTCTTTCTCATTTTTTCTTTAGTCTTGTTTAAAACACTGTTTAAATATCTTTATTTGAAGAAGATGATCATGCATGCTTAAATATCGTCACAATCCCACTTTAGATTTAAGTTTGTATAGACTTTTAAACATTTTACTTCATAGAATTTCATGGTTTTATGAATTCCAAAAAATCTGGCTCTTAACACAGAATAGAATTGAATAAAATTTAAAAAAAAAAACATACTGTAGAATCCTGGCTCTCAGAAATGGCTTTTTTACAAAGCCGATGTCTTCTCCTTGGTTGTTTGGAACGACTAGCATGACGCATTTCTGAGGACAAATTTCTGCACAAGATCAGCCTCATTAACCAAGAATGGAAGGACGGGCAAAAATAGGACGTTAATAACTTACAGGGGAAAAAAATTGGGGATCAAAAATATCACAGGGTAAAAAAAGAACCCTGATGTGGTTTATTTATACATCACAGTTCACTGTTGGCGACATAAAGGATAAGTGCTTACCATAAGCACATAAAAAAGATCTAAAAAAGAGCGAAATCTAATTTAGTATCGTGAAACGCTGAGACTTGTTAGGCAGAATTAAACACAGTCACAGGGGTTTCCACTGAATCATCTGGAAAATGTAATAAGCACCAGTTGACAATTTGCCTAAAAATACAATCAGGGGTCTGTTTGTAGCTATAAGCTGCAGGATACACTTTAAAGTTCACTATGTTTTACATTTACGTTAGATCATTTAGCAAACGCTTTCATCCAAACTGAGCATAAAGACAGATATGTAAGTGTCGCTAGACTTTCCACCAACTGACCGCAAATGGTGTCTGTACAAGACACAAATACACACCAGTGTGCAGAGCTTCAAACACTTGTCACAGCTATGACTAATGTAACGTTATAAAGCTTGCAAATGTAAGCTAATAATAATAAGAAAAGTAATGAAATAAAAATACACAGAGCAAAAATCATCTCAACAAAATTGGGCTTATATATGAATGAGAAATACTTAGCAAACAAATTCAAAAACGTATCATACTGAACCTGTCTGTCAACAATAATATATATATATATATATATATATATATATATATATATATATATATATATATATATATAATAAACAGGTCACCAAGCTCTTTTTTCCAAACTTTAACCATTGTGTCTTGTTTACTTCTTACCTGTATGTGCTCATTAACACACACACACACACACACACACACACACACACACACACAGTTGCTAGGGTGTATAAATATGTTGCTGACATTATCAGATTATATTTCATACCTTACAAGAATGTATTGTATCGCCTGTACTACAAATTTTCATAAAACCGCAGAACATCCAGGGCTCCATCTTTAGCTCAGATTACTATTTGGCTTGAGTTTCACATGTTTTCTGTGTGTGAGTTTTCTCTGAGTTCCTCTGAAATAGGTGGACTGGCTGGCTGTGCTAAATCACCACTAGATACGAATGTGAATCGTTTCACATTCTGGTCCTGAGCCCCATCCAGGGTGTATTTCTGGCTCATTAACCAGTGTTTCTGACTCAAATACTTAATGAAGATGAATGAAATGGATAAATAAAGACGAAACTTTGTATAAAAAAAAAGTATGCCACTTGCAAATCAAAGTGCTTTATTTAATGAACAACAACAAAAAAAGTCTGCTGTTCTCATGGCTGCCTGTAGAGGCACCATCGGCACGTTTCCCTGCTTATAGCAGATCAAAGCGCTTGATTAAACATTATGCAGTTCAACCATTAAAACTATTATATAATGTATAAAATAATAATAATAATAATAATAATAATAATAAACACTAACAATAAAAAATATTATTCTAAAAATTATACTGATGTTAAAGTCTTTATATATGTATAGCACTTTTCATACATTTATAATCTGTATATATTATAAAAAATAATTAATAATAGTAATAATTAATAATAATAATAATAATAATAATAATGACAATCTGAAATCTATAAAAAGGCAATAATTAGGTTGAAATGGAAATATAATAAGATTTTTAAAAAATCATCATAGTTGTATGTACATAAAATTGTTACAATAAATTGTTTATTGAAAATGTTTGTGCTAAACTAGTTTAAAATGGTAAATAATAAGTAATAAAATCGTTATATTGTGCATAATAGCACTATGTATAGATTAAAGATGCTAAACAAGCCAAAAGATAAAAGAAAGATAATAATAATAATAATTAATAATAACAATAACAACAGGACATAAATACACGCAAATGGTTATTATTATTATAATTATTATTATTTTCTGAATGATTATCTATCTGTTCGTAAACAAAACGTTTAAAATCATTTGACCAAGAAATAAATAGCAATAGAATGTTGTGTAAATAAATAAACTCAAAGTAATTAATCGATACATCAGTAATCAATACCTCGGTTCTGCTGCTTGCTTATAAATAAGATTCACATTCGGAGTAAAAAAAAAAAAAACGTGATCCTGTTGATGAGGAAAGAAAATCCAGTCCGCGTTTTATGCGTTAAAGATATCACCGGTCGATCACTGAGCTCCGTGGCACCGTTCAATACGGAGTCAGGTTCGCTGTTCGATTAACTCCATTCCGCACCGCTGTTCGATAAGCGAAGGCCGCGTTCGATTGGTCCGTTCCGGGTTTTACGCGCTCCCCGCTCTTTTTTTTCCCCCCTCTCGCGAACTCCGGCCCCTCGCGCTCTCTCTATCAGCCTCTCACTCCGTCTCAATATGTCTCAAGATGGCGGCCAATGCGGGATCGATGTTTCAATATTGGAAGCGCTTTGATTTACAGCAACTGCAGGTTAGCCTTTCTCTCTCAGCACTTTGCCTTGCTTTGTGAACACCGTAAGCACGAGCTCCGGCCCCGGAGCGGCAGTGCGGTGTTTTTCTCGTCTTTTCCGCGCTGTTTTTATGGACCTTTTTTCCGGGACCCTTTCGTCCTCGCCATTGATTAAAGCGGCTCTTTCTCGCTGATCGGAAATTGATCCTCTTTGTTCGATTCGCATCGATCCAGAGTCACTGCGCCGCGTCGGGAAGCCGCGCGTTGGGCTTTTACACCTATTTATTTATAGTAAGATTCGAGCTTGTACGAGTGATAATATTCACCTGACGCGGCGGCAACTTTATCCGCTCCTGATGGTGTTTATCATTGTGTTATGGTTGAATTATTTTTTCGGCTAAATGAAGTGCGCTTGTTGCCCCGGCTACGCTGGTGGCGCTGTGGTGACACTTATTAGCTGCACGTCGGGACGCGTCCCAAACCGATTCCCACTCCCTATAACCTGTGCACTACACCGCGCCTAAAAACATAGTTAGTGCACTCGATCTAGTGCACTCTGTATATCATATACATGTATTTGGGACCAGACCGGGCTCTAAACTAACTAGCTAGCTCCTGGTTGTCATCATGAATGGACTACGTTTTAGTGAAAGTTATTGATTTTAATAATTTATTTATTAAATACACTAAATATTACGTACAAACATACATCGACACGTCTGACCTGTATAACAATAATACAAATATTTGTATGTTATTTCTGTCAAGTTTAATTTTGCTAGCTCGCGACGTCAAAACGGCGAAATTATTTAATAAGATATAAATTAAATATTATTATTTTTTATTATTAAATATTACATTATCAAAATTTTCGTTGAATAAAGTGGAAATAAACGGTTGAATTGCTTAACTGAAGTGTTTGGTGCTGTTAGCACGCAAGCTAACAGCGTCTCGTTTCTGAGGTAAAACGTTGGCGGTGAACAATTTTATTTTTATTTTTTTACGATTTAAGCGTCTGTCTGGTGTTTAGAAATGATTATATTGTGGTTTCAGGACATTTTCTAAGTGTTCAGGTTAAACTTTTTTACGTTGTTAATGCCGTGTGTGTGTGTGTGTGTGTGTGTGTGTGTTAATGAATTAGACTGCATGTAGCTGTCATAACAAATCCACTTTAAACCATCGAGCGGCTTCATAAAGCACATATTCATGCAGATAAAGTGTTTCTGTGCAGTTTTTGGAATTCGTTTTAGAAGTGTATGGAATCCCAGAGCTCTGTTTTAGACATGGAAATGTATAGAAATTGAAATAAAGTTGTGTTAAAGTAGCATTTTTATTTGAGCTTTAAATCAGGTGTTTACAAAATTTTACAGGTTTAATATAAAATAAATCCTAGGAATCCTGAAAACTTAAAAACTTAAACAATTTTTGTGGCTAAAAAATGTTTATATATATGCTTTTTAAACAGAAGTGGTAAATAGTAGAAAAGTTATGTATTAATCCCTAACATATAAAAGTGTAATAATTCTAAAGTTTATATAGCAGAATATAACATCAGTGTGAATGTAGACTGGAATTGGGATTATTTTAAACTGGCTTTTTTTTTTTATCCTGTGTATAAATTATGTATTTAACAAGAATAAAATGTACGAGGTTATAAAATATCGATTCTGAATATATAAAGAAGTGAGAGATGTGGATTTGTTTTGCGTACAAAAAAAAGATTTTGAGTGATGAGTAAACAAAGTCGTATATTAATGATGAGTAATAAAGTATTTATTATTGAAAATGTCAACACAAATATAATGCGTCCACAGAAGTATAAAGAACGTCAAAAATGTTACGTTTACTTTCTTAATTGACTTAATATAGAACTTGCATGCATATATATATATATAATATACGAACAGAAAGACAGAGTTAATCAGATTCTCTGTGTCTCTGTCTCTCTCTCTCTCTCTCTCTCTGAGTGTGTAGGTATAAAAACTTTAGCACATCTCCTCCAGCTTTTACAGAGTTTCACACTTTTGCACGTGGCTGCATTGGAAATCTTCTCTGAATCGTAATTATTGCGTTTCAGTTTTCACCGCTTTTCTTTTGACTGTTATTCCCAGGTAATAAAGCATGTTTAACCGTACTCTTCCTCCTTCAAAACTTCAGATAAACCACACGACCCACGTTTCCTTCGTTTGCTTCTCATTGTGTAAACAGTGCAGTTTGCAGCAGTTTGAAACGAACAGGTTTAACACGTTGTCTGCGCTCGTTAGAATGCAACATATGGACGTGTGTGCGTGTGTGCGTGTGCGCGTGCGTGTGTGTGCGTGTGTGCGTGCGTGTGCGTGCGGGTGTGTGTGTGTGTGTGCGTGCGGGTGTGTGTGCGTGTGTGTGTGTGGACAAACAAGATGAAATGTGCGTAAAGCTGCACAACACGTCTAAGCGATGCTGACCGATCCGACCCTAATCCGATTTTGGAAGGGTTTCTGACTCGTCTGATATTTGATGCCAGTTTAAATGTTGAGCGTTTAGGATTAACGATCTCAGCATCAACAGAATGACAAGAGCAAAGTGAAACAGCATGTATAAAAATGTTTCGGAGATGAAATCCTTCACTGGATATATTCTGTGTCATTTCTGAAAGAAGCGAATCACATTAAAATAAAGAGTGACGAGTGTCACCAGTTTGAAATCTTTAATAGATTTTAATTTCAGCAGTTTTAGGAAGGAAAATTCTTTATTATGTTCCTAATGCTTCAGACTTTTTATGTTTAATTCATCAGGTTTTTTCCACCCCGAGAGAAAAATCCTGAATAACGACCAAAATGAATTAAAGGTTGCTTAATCATGTCTTATTTCACATTTCATAGCTGCTCTCTCGCTCTCGCTCTCTCTCTCTCTCTGTCGCTCTCGCTCTCTTGCCTGTGGTTTGCTGTATATATTCTTGGTTCTTGATTTGTTTAAGCACGTTCATGTAACAGTCACATTGCCTAAAAACTGCATGAGAAGTTGGAGGAAAGTTTCACACGTCAGATCCAGTCCAAGCCTGTAATTGTACAGTAAACGTACCTTGCTCTGAAGTCGGATCGACGTAACTGTCGCACAAGGTTACGTCACCTCACGTTGGATTGATTACCACTTGGGAACGTGATCAGATCCGGTGTCGCCGTTTATGTATCTCTGTATTGTGTGCAATGATCTCTGAGACTCCTGATGAAGGCTGCAGTGGAGGTTTTATTTCTGAGCATGAGCTATCCTGAGTACGCTAGAATGTTTTTACTTGACATTATTAGACTGCTGAATTCTTCATTCGGATTGATCAGAAGATGGTGATTAATTTTCTTCACCAGTAGCTTCGGCCTTAGAGTGGATGCAAGGTTTTATATGAGCATCCTGGTTCTAGTAATCGTTTCTATAGAAACCATGTACACATCTCCTCAGTGACCAGCATCAGGGGTGAAGACCGGCTGGCGATGGAGCGGATGTTAGTACCCGAGAGAGAACAGGAACAAACTCTATGTGGGGTGCAGAAAATGTGACAAAAAACGGATAAATCGTACGGCTTACGTCTTCGCGTAATAAAAAGATGTCTAATAAAACAGTTGGGGTCGTGTTGTTCCAGATATGCAATCCACTGCCTGCTGATATTTGATCCGTTTCCTGTATGAACACACATTGGTAGAGTGTTATATGTTGTTCACGGTAACGTGGTGAGAAACTTCACGTTTACAGTGAATGATCGACACGTCCTTAGTTACCGCTCCCGTCCCATTTCAGCTGCTTTACAGAATCCTGTAATCAATCTCCTGAGTTATACTTTTCATTCTTTTCACTTAACCGGGGCGAATTTGTTTCCAATCATGCACTCGGAGAGACGGCCCGCCAACACGCAGCCACGTCATGAAATATGCATGGCGTGCGTTTGCCCCTCAGTAATTATTGCAAAGGCCTATCAAAAGCTATTAGCCGAGACAGTGAATCTCAGGCCGGCGGGTACGTCTGGAGGATAGGAACCAGCCGGAGCTGAACACTCGCTGTCTATTATTGATGACAACTTATTTACTTTGCCTCCCACAGAATGGCTCTTGGAGGGCTGCCATTTGAGCAGAATCTGAACCACAGTGTAGAGTACTCTGTCTTGTCATGTCATTTTATAATCCTGAGCGCTCTCTCTCTCTCTCTCTCTCTCTCTCTCTCTCTCTCATTCTTTTTTACGATCAATCTTAAAAACTGATATGTCCTCGCTCTCTATCTGACTCTCTGGATTCAGATCATCATGTCTTACTGTTATTATTTTTAACGTGTTGAGGTATGAAAAGCACTTTGTGGTGTGTGTGTGTGTTAAAATGAAGACACAGCCTCTGTACATGTTATGGTCACGTGACCTTCAATCTGTCTGAATCAGTAAGGTGCACGTGTCTCTCACACACACACACACACACCACACACCTTGGCAGAGCCTTGCCATACATCATGACACTCCTATACACAGATATCACTTCTCCCGTCAGAACCGATCATAATTACCTCACCAGTCCTACGGCAATGTTACTTAACAGACACGTGTCCTGTCAGATAAGCGCTGTAGAGCTTTTGTCTTGATTTGAGAAACGCCATGTTGCCACTTATAATGATTCATAACTTGCATTACTTAATGATGTATAAGTGTTTCTCACAGACACTCTGTAACAAAGACATTCACCGAAGGGGAAAGGCCGCACGAACACGTGTGATTTGGTGAACCAACTGGAAACTAGAGTATGAGGATGATGACCTATCAAAAAACTATTTTGTTTTGTTTCTCTGTGTTTCGAAAGACATGAGAAAAGATAAAAAGGAAAAACAGGTTATGATTAAAAAGCCCTGCTGGTTATTTGAGATAATTAATCTTAATATGTTCAATTTGAGAAACTGGCTTTTCGTGTAGCACCCAGGGAACCCGGCCGGTGTACGGCTCTCTGCTGAGAGGTACACAATGTTAAATGTTAACGTCGGATGTTTATTCCGTACGGAAACAGGTTGTTCTGCTCACAGTGGATCGAGGGATTGAAACTCCACTCGCATCCAGAGCCACCAGGCTGCCGGCGTAGCTGTCGTGATGCGCGTCACTCGAGGTCGGCGAGGTCACGTGGAGTTTCTCAGATGTGGCGACTTCATTTCGGTTCCCTTCATCTGAGAGCCGTCGGGGCCCGGCGTCTCTCTGCACTCCACCGCACTTTGATGGAGCTGCAAATAAAGCAGCTGTCTGTAAAAACAGAAAGAGGAAAAAAGAGAGAGAGAGCGCTTCCAGGGAGGCTTTTCTCCAAGCCACTCTTTCAATCCTGTAACACAAAGCTTCTGTTCCAGCCTCCGACCGAAAAGTTCTTTGTAAAAGTGAGGGTGCTTTCGTCCGACTCCACCGTCTGTCTTTCTGCCTGCCTGCCTGCCTGTCTGTCTGTCCAGCGTACGATGACCGATTCGCTCCAAGCCACATTCCATCAGTGGGTTCGAACCCTGAGACAAATACTCAGACACAGCCATCAGGGATCGTCTGCTTCTTCCAGAAAGGCTGAGGTTTATGAGCCATGTTTAAACGCTTTATAATCCGCCGAGCCATTGATCGTGCACAGCTGGGACTGATTCACAGGATTTATAAGATATTCTCTTTCCCTGTTTAACATTGTTGTTTTTTTTGTCTCTCGGATGCTCGTAGCGAACACAAAGTTTCCATGTGAAAATGTCAGCAGATTTTGTCTACTCTGCTCTGGATCTCTGCTGTTTGGCACATGGTTCCTTTCAGGACATGTCATGTGTTTACATCTCTGTCGTTTTGCTAACATTTTTTGTTGCGATCACAGTTTATTATTATTTTTTTCTCGTTTTCCTATAGTAATGATCTAGACACTGATCTAGTCATAGCACAAGAAAATTATACACAAAAGATACACAAGATAATTATTTACATTACGTTTATACATTTTCACTTATGGAAAAATTTACGAATTAATGATTTAATTTATTTATTTGCCTATTTATTTTATAAACAGGTATTTTCTTTATTTTATTTTATCTGATTAGAGGATTCATCCTGCACTAGTGTTGTGTTTGTCGTCTTAAACACTCACCAGCAGATATGTCCCGCCTCCAAGGGGGCGTGTCCCGTGCTCCTCTTTAGCGTCCAACACAGGTCGTCTCCAACACTTGTTTCCCTCAGTGAAAAAATACCCACTTAAGACAACACAGACACTGTACGGCCTCGTGAGCGCAGCGAGAGCGAGCAAACCAGGACCGCAAGGCGCCATTTTGGGTCAGAGACTATATTTAAAGTATTTACTGTCATTACAATAAGCTTGCTGTAAATAAACGTTAATTGTTTTTGCGTCAGCGTCTGTTTGAATGGGCTGGAAGAGCGCTGACTGTTCAGAAGTTATTTTTAAAAGGAGAGAGGGAGAGAGAGAAGGTGGGAGAGAGAGAGAAGGTGGGAGAGAGAGAGAAGGTGGGAGAGAGAGAGAAGGTGGGAGAGAGAGAGAGAAAGGGGGAGAGAGAGAGAGAGAGAAAGGGGGAGAGAGAGAAGGTGGGAGAAGGGGAGGGAGAGAAGGAGAGGGGGAAAAGAGAACGAGAGAGGGGGAAAAGAGAACGAGAGAGGGGGAAAAGAGAAGGAGAGAGAGAGGGAGAAAAGAGAAGGAGAGAGAGAAAGGAGAGGGAGAGAGAGATGCACACACATATGGTTAATGTCCAAATTCCCTAAATTAAAGGAGGACAAAGTGTCTCTTTGTTGTGATAAATAGGTTCTTTAAGTGGATGAAGGAAGGACTAATGGGATCTTAAGGTTGATAAATGACACTTTCCTGTCTGAGTTTGTCTTTGATGGCTTTTATACACCAAAGTAAATTTCCTTAAAATCTGCAAGTTAAGTCTCTCTCTCTCGCGCTCTTTCTCTCACTCTCTTGCTCTCTTTCTCTATCTCTACCTCACCATCTCTCTCACTTTCTCTCTCACACCATTTTTCTCTCTCTCTTTGTCTTTCTTTCTCTTTCTCCCTCTCTCTCTCTCACACACACACATTTACCATTTTTCTCTCTCTCACTATTTCTTTCCCTCTCTCCACACACCATTTCTCTCTCTCTCTCTCTCTCTCCCTCTCCCTTTATCTCTCTCTCTGCTGCGTTCTTAGCTCCATCACAGGTTTTCAGTAGCGAGTGTGAAAAAGGTCAACGATGTGGTAAGAGCTTAGATTTCTGTATTAAACGTCTACACAATCGCAGACAAACAAACCCAGTGGTGACTTTGTTGTATGAGTCCATACCAGCGCTCGTATCAGTGAGAATCTATTTATCGGCTGCGTGCGGCTCAGCTGGAGATCTCCAGGTTTCAGCCTGCACCTCGGCCAGTCTGCGGTCATCCCCAGG